>NC_083721.1:143887319-144187319 GCF_028564815.1 Eubalaena glacialis | reverse complement strand
TCTACTGTATAACACAGGGAACTATATTCAATATCCTGTGATAAACCATAATGGAAAAGAATATAAAAAGAATGTATGTGTGTGTGTATATATATATATATATATATATATATATATATATATCTGAATCACTTTGCTGCACAGCAGAAATTAACACAACATTGTAAATCAGCTATACTTTAATTTTAAAAAATAAGAACAAAAAAAAAGAGAAAAAGATCATTTTGTACTTTGTGTTTGTCTCCCTTCTTCAGACTGCAGGCTCCTCCAGGCTAAGACTTGGTCAGTTCAGAAACTTCAGCATTTACTTCAGCTATGCATTTCTGCTGTCTAGTGATGCCCAGTACACACCGGGAACACAATAATGATGCCTAGACAAATGAATGAATGTAATTAAAGAAAAAAAGTTGTTATCCTTAATCAGGGAAAAGGTATGAAGTTACATAACAGTTTAACACACAGGTCCAGACCAAGAAACAGTTTGACACAACAGAAATACAGCTTTAGAGCTGCTGGAGGATGCTTGTTCTTTTGGGATGATCAGAAATCAGCCTATAAGAAAAAAGTTTTGGGGTAAGGCAAAGATTGTTCCAATCAGCATTTAGCACAGGAGATACACTTTTAGTCTACCTAAAACAATTAAATCTGTTGTAACCCAATAACCATGTTTAGGAATGAGTCCTAAAAGAGAGCTGCATTGGAGAACTGATCCCCCTCATTTCTGGCTTTTTTCCTGCCATGAGAGAACTTGCCTAATACCTGTAAAGAAGAGAAATTATAACAGAACTTACATGTCTCTTTGTTATATTTTTCTAAGGTTTTATTTAAGAACTTGAGGTGGCTTAAGATAAAAGATATCCCCCAAAAAGATCTTTTTTAGTGGAAAAAGGTGTCATAAAGTAAGGAGGATAGGTATCTGTACCAGAATCCTAGCCCTGAGCATCCTGGTAGCCAAAGTAAGAAAGAAAATTTTACAACCCACACAAATCATATTTTCTAATAAGGGAATAATACCAGATAAGAGAAAATTTTCACTATACAATATGCAAATTATAGACTCATTTGCATAAATTATACAAAGAATTTATGTACAAATCCTTCTATAGGGACCCCAGATATTATGGTCAAAGCCTTCAACCCAAGTTTTACAAAAGCTGAATTTATGCTCTTTAAATTTCTGTTTCTAATATTACTGCTTACTGAAAGCTAAGTCTGCACTGTTAAATCATATGTAGGCAACGTATCCAGATAGGAAGCATTTGGTCGGTCTAACCAGATACAGAGATACAACTTAAACAATTTGTAGAAATAAAGTTAGAAAGTCTTTTGGTTCAGCCACTTCAGATATCAACTTGACCTTCACTTTGGCCAAAGCTATATAGAGGCCAATTCTAGACTGAGATATAAATGCTCAAAGGGCAGAGATACATCTCACTAATCTTTGTATTCTCCATGCCCATCATGGTTCCTGGCACATAGTAGGTGCTCAATAATACTTGACAAAGAGCAGTAGTGAGTGTGGAGCAGCCAGAGCGCCCTGAGGTAGCAAAGATGGCCTTGAAGAGGACTCACGTTGGAATCTGGGCAGAGAAGGGTCACACCCTCACTGCCTGTGTTAGTGTAAAATACACTTCTTCAGCTTCAGGACTCCTTGCAGTTATGCAATGATACCTTCATCCAAAAATTTAGTAACATATGTAAGTTAAGTGCTCAAAATCTGCGCATAGCTTATTCTTTCATAGGGATTTGCCAACAAATCCTTTGCTGTTTCTCTAGGAAAGTAGTAAAAGGACTTTTCCTTTTTAAAAAATCTGAGTGAAGTATAGTTGATTTACTATGTTGTGCTAATTTCTGCTGTACAGCAAAGTGATTCAGTTATATATATATACATATTCTTTTTCAGACTCTAAAAGGACTTTTTCTTTAACTTTTTCTTTAGCATCCAATGGATGCTCCTACAGTGTTGTGGCTCTCTAATCAGTGGGATGGGCAAGGGGGCCTTACATCATCGGTTCTCCTGCAGGCAACCATGACAACGCCAAGATCAAGGTGATTCCGATGACCCGCTTCAAAAATCAACCTGCCAGACCATCAAAACTGCCCTTCCAGGGGCCTTCTTTGTTTTCCCTAGTCCAGTGCAACCTGTAAATGAACACAAAACTGATTTTCTGAAAATATAACTTTGATTGTGTTATCTCTTACCTTACAAACATTCCATGTTGGGGGAGAAAAAACAAACAAAACAAGAGTTGGGAACTGGAGGGCAAGGAGGGCATGCCTCAGGGACCTCCCCACTGTTATGCCCATGCCCAGATTAGATGCCCAGTAAGTCTTGGGACCACAGGTGGGTCAGAACACAGGTCAAACCCTTTGGAACCAGAAATAGTGGTTTTGCAAAACATACTCCATTATGCATCCTCCTGCCCTGTCTTTTTTCCCAAACATTCTAGGAGGGCAGAAAAGGAGGGTCTTTCTGGGAGGGTGGCAGCTTGATAAATGCACAGTGACAAAAATGCTGTCCATTTGTAGAGCAAGATATAGTTTCATATATAATCACATCTTGATTCTCATAGCAACCCACCTCCTGGATCCTAAGACAGTAATCTAAAGCAGGGCTTCTCAAACTATCCCTGGTGATGAATCACTTGATTTTTCTGTTTCCAATCCATTGTATATCAATACTTTTATAAAATAATGAATTATTTCTTCATTTTTATAATAAAAATGTACAAAGTATAAGCCCACACTTTTATTATTATATTCAACAGACATAAAAATAGGCTTAAATTGCTTTAAAAGTCTCTGAATATTTGCTGTCAAAATCTGGACTTGTCATATACCAGTAACGGTTGCAGACTGGCACCAGTCAGGGATAAACACTGAGTAGCAATGGTCTAAAAAGCGTGCTGGAAAACCCCTTAGCACACCAGACAAACTCTCTTTCTCTTTCCCTCTGGGCGCCCTGCTTGAGAAAAAAGTCATACACACAAGAAACACAAAATGCCTAAGGATCCATTTTTTAGAGGGGGGATAAGAATATATCAATAAATCACATAGGTTTTATGACATGAATCCAGCTTGAATATCATGGGAGTTTCACTGACCTGTATCTCTCACTAAATGATCAAGGAAAGGTCAGTCCTTGGGATATGGGCGATTTGGTCTCTAGGGACATATTAACAATATATTTAGATCACCATACTAGTGATCATCACAGAGAGTGTGAACTTGTTTAATAGTGTCACATGCTTAAGTCCAAGGCAATTCCCAAAACAAAAGCATCTATCATTCCGAAAAGAACTCTGACCCTCCTGTTCCCCCTCCTGCTTTGAGTCTGAGACACTCTGGCCATTTCAAAGTTCACGCCATGAGCAGGAAAGATTTCATGTTCCCATCTATGCCAAAGATCATGCAAACTGTTCAACATATTTTCCTTCCAAAGGTAGAAGAGCCAGGGCATAATTCCTAACCCACTGGTTTCTTCTAACACCTCTGTTCATCAAACGATTTTCTCTTCTTCTTGGACTAGTTTACATTCTTCCCTGCAGGACGGGACGATGGAACGTGGATAGAAGAGATGTGTATCTTACTTCCGGTCCTGTCCAATAGACACCTGCCAAAGCCTGGCCCTTCACGCTCTTTCCCTCTTCCAGCAAGGTTGGAAGCTGCCTGCTGTAGATGAAGAAGCCACAAACCGGAGGAGCCAGAGTCCCTGAATCCGAGCTTGGAGGAGCCTCTCCCCAATCAGGAACATTCATTCCAGACACTGAGAGTGAATCTGAAATGGGGTTATGCCTTTGGGATTTGGGGGTTTGTACATTATAGCAGCAGATGTTACCTTAGTTAATATGCCTTCATAGTCAAAGATTTCAACTATTTTTCTCCATCATTGTGCAAATTGGCTGGTGAGTTAGAACTTCTTTATTCATCCACTCTTGTCGCGATCCATTCAATGGGCCTGTTCTGGATCTTTTCATTCAAAAATTATTTATTGAGCACCTACTATGTGTCTTCATTGGACACATTCAAAAATTATTTTTTGAGCACCTACTATGTGCCTTCATTGGACACATTCAAAAGTTATTTATTGAGCACTTACTTTGTGTCTTCATTGGGCACAATTATCATATCTAAGGGTCCCTTAAAATGAGACCCAAGAGAACAATTCTTACTTCTAATTTGGTTCTAAAGTGACTCGGTTTAGAGCTATGATTACAAAGCAGAATTTATCTGTAGACTCTTTAACGCCCACCCCTTCCCTCCTCTCTACCCTCCTGCTGCCACCCCTGCACAGCTGTGTGCCAAACCACAGGTGGAGCTTCAGGCTGTGTCATTTTGAGGAAAGAAAAGGAAGTGTTCCCCAGGAGGTCTTCTTGCTCATCCTCAGTTCAGATCCGCGATTTCACAGGGACTTCAATATGGGAGGATATTGTTTCCATTGCGCTGGTGACATCAGAGAGACAGAGAGGGAGCATGCTTTGCCCTGGAGAAATGAGAGATTTCGATTCTTTTTATACGTGATCCCATCCTCTGGGTCCTCGAGTGACTCTCACTAAACGCCCAGATTACTTGTTAAGCCTTTTTAAAGTCTGGTTATTCCTCATTTTGTGTCACAGCCCTGAGACAGAGCTTAGCGGGAGAGCAAAAGGATGCAGAGTTTTAGAGCGTATCTGCATGTGGCATTCCGATGTACAGAATTAAATGGGATTTACCTGTGCACCTTACTCCAGATTCAACTCCCAAGCAGGCGTGTTCCCTGTCCTGTTTCATCACGCGTTTGCCTCCTAGCTGGATGTTCTGCAGTCTTTGCAGAAAGTCTGTTTCACATGGACCTTCCTACACAGCTGAGCGGCTCCCTCACGAGCCATCAGATTTGTTTACTTGAAATGGAAAGTAGGGATTTGCAAATCGATTTTGATTTGATTTTTTATAAGTAAAAAATGAAGTTTAGATGACTATAACCCAGTATATTTTTATTCTTTCCTGCTCCTTACAACCAACCTATGGTCCTATTTCTCCAAGGAAAGAGTCTTTTATTGTCCCATTGTCCCATCCATACCACTCCCTACTTCACTGTTGTAAAAATACCGCTGGGAAATTAAAACAAGAAATGCTATTTTCCAAAGAAACTGAAGCATACCTGAGCTTAGGCAAATTATGCCGTTTTAAGTGATATTGGCAACTCAGAACCGCGTCCTGTACGGTGTTTTGCAGGCCCTTTGTAAACGGTTGATTCTGGTGATGGAGATTATGCAGACACCCACTGACCTATCAGGAAAAAAGAAAAGAAAGAAAGCCTCGGGTTTCCAGACTGCAGACCTAAATCAGGGACCAATGCTCGCTCGGAATACGGATTTCAGGAAACTTCCAATCACCCTCCATCTGCAGGATTTAAGCCCCCAAGGCCAGAACCTTCTATTTTTCACATTTGGGCTGTGACCTGGGGCTGAAATCAGATACCACCCCCCCTTCTCCTTACCACCCTCCCTTGTGCCTCGGTAACTCTGTTATTTCTCCTATTAATATCTCATCAACATCGGGCAGGTGCTTCCTGTACGGAGGTTCTTCATTAACAAGTTGTCAGTAGGACAAAGTCAGATCCCCACTGCTGAAGGAAGCTGGCGTGAGCCCTGGCAGGAGGAAGCCAGAGAACATCCTGCATGATGATTACACTTTCTATCGAGTCCGTGTTTTCCTGTCAAACTTAAATTTGGACTCATCTATCTGACTTCCAAAAACTTTCCTGGCACTTCCTCCTTAAGCAAGTATTTGTTCTCAAATTAAATCTATTTTGATGTTCCATGTCATATCTGAATCAGCAGTTTTTAAATACTCGATATATCTTTAAATGCCAACAGACAAGTATAGCAGGTGTTTAATTGTGGTTTAAAGATCCACATTGTTCACATTTTACAATCACAATTAAAATTAAGCAATAACACCAAAGGAGTTCCGGTAGACAGCAATAATACTTACCCGTATAGTGAAACTGATAAGGATCCAGATATAATGATGCCCATTGTAGTAACCCTGTGGTGACTGATTGCTATTCTGCCGTTAGGAAACAACCAAGAAATACTTTATTTTTTCAGAATTATCAATTTGTTTCTAGCGTATGGGAACAATGGAAACCTTAAGGGAGAATGCAATAGTTAGTGAGGTATTAAAACAGTTATATAACGAATAAAAACACTAAATCAACTTAGATATGCAGCAGTGTGTCATTTCCATTTTAATAAAAAAGCACATTATTCTCTTCCCGAAATTACAAAATTTTATTTTATTTTTTTACTCCGTGCCAACATACTTGGAAAGTTAAAAAGTCATAAATCTACAGTTTCTGGAATTGTCATTTATGTGATTCTCTAGTCCTTAAAAAAAATAGAAGAAAAACTGGCATTTTCATAAAACGATTGATTTGAAAAATTATTTGCAGTCGTTGCTTGCAATTTTTTTTTCTTTGGGAGGTTGGGAGGGAGAGCGCAGGGACTTATAAATAAAACACATTTGATTTTCATAGCATCCCTGTATGCTGAGCGTTAAGATCTCTGGATATGCCTGCTCAAATAGGCAGTGTGTGGAAATGCTTTATTGAGGGGAGCTTTCACGTCCCTTGCGGTGCAGCCTGCGCGGTAACAAAGGCTCAGGCGGAAGGTCAGACTCTTGTTCAATTAAATCCAGGCACTGGCCAGATGGGAGACAGTAGGGAAACTGAGCCAGAAGGCAGCAGCAGCCTCTCATATTTGCAGGCCTGAGGTGCCTTGGAACTCCCAGTTCCAAAACTGAGCCGAGCTGGCCAGACGTTCCACCAAGAAATTTAGATGTGGGACTTCCCTGGTGGTCCAGTGGCTAAGACTCCATGCTCTCAATGCAGGGGGCCCAGGTTCAACCCCTGGTCAGGGAACTAAGACCCCCACATGCCGCAACTAAGAGTTCCCATGCCACAACTAAAGATCCTGCATGCTACAACTAAAGATCCCACTTGCTGCAACTAAAAAAGATCCTGCATGCCACAACTAAGACCCAGCGCAGCCAAATAAATAAATTAATTAATATTTTTTAAAAAAAAAAAAAGAAATTTAGATGCATGCATTTTTCTTCTCTGAAAACATAGAGACGAGCTTACCAGCAGGGGCTGCAGGATGGTTTCCAAGCACCCTTGACAATTCTCCTGAGTTTATTGCCTGAGTTGTTGTGCAAACCCTCTCACGGGGAAGAGCCAAAAGTAGCTGTTGAAAGACCTAGCTGTAGAACTGTAGAACTGCAAGATTGTTTGAGAAGAACTGAGCAAGAGGAAAAAGGTCAAAACTAGAAAGGACCTTTGAATTCATCCAGGGCACTGACTCTCATATTTCCACCAAAATACCCCAGAACAGTGGTTTCTGCCTTGCCTGCACTTTAGTATCCCATGGAGTGCTTTTAAATATGTACATATAGTGATACATATTTAAAATATATACATAGATTCCAGGCCAGTTGAAGCCAAATCCCTTGGGAACAGAGCCTGGGTGATTCTGACACACACACATCACCAAGGAACTTGAGGGTGGATCCTCTTGTCTTAAAATTTGTGCACATTTTGTAATTCGACTCAATAAGGCATTTTTGTTTCATTAATTAGATAGGTTTTCTTTTCCACGAATATTCAAGTAAAATCAATGAACCAGGAAGGCGTGCCATATCCCCCCTGTCACTTGCCCTGCACCTGAGAGTGTTACAAATGCCAGGGAAGCAAGGGTCTAACTCACTGCATAAATGAAGAAACTGAGGCTCAGAGAGGTAAAGTCCTTTGGGATTTCTGATGACACTCTACCATCTGCTCCTTTGTACCATATGTAAAGGGCAACTTAGTGATGAAATACTCTGGATTCTATTCAAAAGAACATAAGAAAATATGAAATGGCTGGAAAGTCTGATAAGAGAGCCCAATAACAAAGGCAGTTACGATTTACTGAGCCTTGCTAAATATCAGAAATTTGCATATTCATACATTCATTCAACAAATTTTATTGAATATTATTATAGGAAAAGCACTGATCTAGACAGCTGAGGATACAACAGATATTAACATGAGATGTGATCCCTGATTTCCTGGAACTTCAGGCTACTGGGGGAGACCAAGATTAACCAAAAATCACAGTAATGAGGAAATAACTAGGACCTGTGATAAATGCTCTGTGGTTCCATGAGAACAACAAGAAAGATAATCTATGCAGGAGACTCAGGAAAGGAAGAGACCCCTGAGCTGAGAGCATGAAGGATGTAGTTCAACAAATGGTGGGAGATGACAGAGTGAGGAACAAGCATTCCTCACAGAGAGAACAGCATGTGCAAAAGTCCTGTGGTGAGAGAAAGCAAAGCACTTCAGAAGATGTGAGGGAGGATTAGAGTGGCTGGAATAGAGAGAGCATGAGGAGTAGCAGACAGGAGAGGTGGGCAACGGCCAGGTCAATCTTTATAACCATCTTAATGGAGGATGTCTTGGTTCCAGAGTCTAAATAACACAATCCAAGGTCACATCACTAGTAAGTGGCTGAATGGAAATGAGGCAAATCTGCTTCCCTGAATTACCCCTTTTGCTGTCCTGCCACTGCTCATAAATGCTCAGAGGTTGCCTATTACACTTCCTGTGGATTTCATGCATCACCTAGTGAACACCAGGCTCAGGGGCTTAGTCGGCAGGGTCTGCTAGTGCTGAATGGAGGACAAAGGAAGCTCATAGGACAAGACCCAACTTGGCCTCTGAGTGACCCAGAGTCAAAGAGCAGTGAAACAAAGAGAGAGAAGCTACAGAACAGCTGAGGCAGCCAATGCCACCCTGAAATCTATGTGAAATGTTTATATTCTTACAAATGACTTCTTTGGTATTATTTTGTATTTTTTTTCTGCACCCCACAGAAAACTCAACTTTAAATGGTTTAAGCAATGAGGATAGTTTATTGTTTCACATAACACAAGTTCCAAAGGAGGATAGCTCCAGGGGTGATTTATTCTGAGGCTCAGTGAAACCATCAAGGACCAATTCTTTTCTGCTCTACCCTCCTTAGCTTGTCTGCTTTGTCCTCAATGAGTTTCCATCATGGTCACAAGATGGTTGCCACAACTTAAGTTTCACCTGTAGACAGGACAACCACCAGCCAGACAAGGGTCTGTTTCTTCCTTGTGGCTCCTTTTACAGAGTGAGGAAATATCTTTCCAAATGTCTCTGCACCAGCAGATTGATCCTCAGATCCCAGTAGCCAGAACTGGGTCCTATGCCCACCCCACACCATTAACCGTCTAGAGCAATGAAAAGACAACACGAGGTTTAGACAAATCAGGATTTACTCCCAAGCTGGAGATAGAGTCACCTGAAAGGCACTTATATTAACAAAACTGGAGTTCTTTCAGCAAAGAGGTAGGGGAACTTATTTGAGGTAAGTAACCAATAGTATTGTTTCAACTCTGCTTGACCTGATCAGAAAAAGTCCCACCCTCTGGGCAGCAGGAATTGAATGACTTCAGGTAGATGACACCTTTAGGATCATTTAAAAATCAAAATGGAGTAACTGTGGTTCAGGCATCCAAAATGGAGCCACATGGCCATTGTGGATGTGGTTTCTGACACATACCTGCATCACTGAGAACTTGAATTTTCTCTGAACTGTATCAAACTCAAGGACACCACCAGCCGTTTTCAAAACAATATCTGCTAGTAGCTGCCAGCTGCAACCTTTAAGTTTCAAAGACCTCCCCCCCACGACTATGTAATCATTTCAGACCCCAACTAATCCTTGTTTAGCAAGCACCCTTACTTCTTGCCAGCTCCAATCCTAATTCTTTTTTAAAAAATTTTATTGAAGTATAGTTTATTTACAATGTTATGTTAATTGCTGCTGTACAGCAAAGTGACTCAGTTATACATATTCTTTTCATATTCTTTTCCATTATGGTTTACCACAGGATGTTGAATACAGTTCCTTGTGCTATACAGTAGGACCTTGTTGTTTATCAATACTATATATAATTGTTTGCATTTGCTAATTCCAAGCTCCCAATCCATCCCCCACCCCCTACCACCTTGGCAACCACAAGTCTGTTCTCCATATCTATGAGTCTGTTTTCATTTCATAGATATATTCATTTGTGTTGTATTTTAGATTCCATATAGGTGATATTATATGGCATTTGTCTTTCTCTTTCTGACTTACTACACTTAGTATGATCATCTCTAGGTCCATCCATGTTGCTGCAAATGGCATTATTTCATTCTTTTTTATGGCTGAGTAATACTCCATTGTGTATATCTCCACATCTTCTTTATCCATTCATCTGTCAATGAACATTTAGGTTGTTTCCATGTCTTGGTTATTGTAAATAGTGCTGCTATGAATATAGGGGTGCATGTATCTTTTTGAATTATAGTGTTGTCTGGGTATGTGCCCAGGAGTGGAATTGCTGGATCATATGGCAACTCTGTTTTTAAGTTTTTGAGGAACCTCCATACTGTTTTCCATAGTGGTTGCACAAATTTACATTGCCACCAACAGTGTAAGAAGCTTCCCTTTTCTCCACACCCTCTCCAGCATTTATTTGTAGACTTTTTAATGATGGCCCTTCTGACCGGTGTGAGACGGTACCTCACTGTAGTTTTTATTTTCATTTCTCTAATAATTAGTGATGATGAGCATATTTTCATGTGCCTCTTGGCCATCTGTATGTCTTCTTTGAAGAAATGTCTGTTTAGGTCTTCTGCCCATTTTTCAATTGGGTTGTTTGTTTTTTTGTTATTGAATAGTAAGAGCTGTTTGTATATATTGGAAATTATGTCCTTGTTGGTCGCATCATTTGCAAATATTTTCTCCCAGTCTGTAGGTTGTCTTTTCATTTTGTTTATGGTTTCCTTTGCCGTGCAAAAGCTTGTAAGTTTGATTAGGTACCATTTGTTTATTTTTGCTTTTATTTCTATTGCCTTGGGAGACTGACCTAAGAAAACATTGGTACGATTTATGTCAGAGAATGTTTTGCCTATGTTCTCTTTCAGGAGTTTTATGGTGTCTTGTCTTATATTTAAGTCTTTAAGCCATTTTGAGTTTATTTTTGTGTATGGTGTGAGGGTGTTTTCTAGCTTCATTGATTGACATGCGGCTGTCCAGCTTTCCCAGTACCACTTGCTGAAGAGACTGTCTTTTCCCCACAGTATATTCTTGCCTCCTTTGTCAAAGATTAATTGTCCATAGGTTGTGGGTTTATATCTGGGCTCTCTATTCTGTTCCATTGATGCGTGTGTCTGTTTTTGTGCCAATACCATGCTGTTTTGATTACTGTAGCTTTGTAGGATTGTCTGAAGTCTGGGAGGGTTATGCCTCCTTCTTTGTTCTTTTTCCTCAGGATTGCTTTGGAAAGTCTGGGTCTTTCAAATTTTAGGATTATCTGTTCTAGTTCTGTGGAAAATGTCACAGGTACTTTGATAGGTATTGCATTAAATATGTAGATTGCTTTGGGTAGTATGGCCTTTTCAACAATATTAATTCTTCCAATCCAAGACCATGGGATATCTTTCCATTTCTTTTAGTTATCTTTAGTTTTCTTTATTAATGGTTTGTACTTCTCAGCATATAAGTCTTTTACCTCCTTAGTGAGGTTTATTCTCAAGTATTTTTTTTTGATGTGATTTTAAAAGGGATTGTTTGTTTATATTCCCTTTCTGATATTTCATTGTTAGTGTAAAGAAATGCAACCAGTTTCTGTATGTTAATTCTGTATCCTGCTACCTTGCTGAATTCATTTAACAAGTCCTTAAATCCCACAATGTGATATCTCTCACCACAATCACTCTTTAAAGCTTCAATCATACACTCAACACACATTTTGTGTGGAATCTTTAGGGTTTTCTATATATAGTATCATGTCATCTGTGTATAATGACTATTTTACCTCTTCCCTACCAATTCCTAACCTAATTCTTGACAAACAATTTATGTAACCTTGTGGTTTTTGCCTTTTTAAGCCTCCTGCATTTTGTAGTCTGGTAGAACATAATTCAAGTGCTTCTTGAATCTGCATCTCCGGGCTGCAGTCCTAACAGACCACAAATAAACACCTCTTATTTCCATCAGGTCTCTGTTTCTGAAATTTTGGTTAACAAAGTTCATTGACAGTGTTTCTAATCAGTTCGACATGGTAGAAATAAAGCAGTAAACAATGCGCAAAAAAAAAAAAGACAGTCCAACTTTGAATCCTGGATCCCTCCAAGCTGGGAGGGAGAGAACTGGACCCAATCCTGGGCAGGGCCTGACTGTGGCAGCTGTGAAGAAGTTATCCAACCTGCAGCTGTATCTCATGCACTCCACTGCCCAAGTTAACCTGCTCACACGTGAGGGTCAGTAACAATTTCAGGCAAGCCAGCCCTAAAACCAAGGACAGAGTTTAGATATCCTCAGAGCCTATTATCAATCAGGGGGATGAAAATCACGGTGCAATCATTTGGCACATCGCTCCCTCTGTTTCCATCTCAGCGGACCAGAGTGAGCTATAAACATTAAGTAGGAAAGATCCGTGACCCTCCTGAGATGATAGCAAGGTTGGAATCACAGATGCCCATCACAATTAGCTCAGAGGACAAACAGGCAGGCCACCTAGCACCTTTCCTGGGACTCAGTGACGAATGATCTTAAGATTCAACAACTAGTGGGTGACTCAGAAACCACTGGAAGACATTTAAAAAAAAAGGTCATATGCATCTGAGTTGCTAACAGGACCACCAGTAAACTTGAAGTTAGGGCTCTTCGGTAATGTTGCATCCCCTGTCCTCTGCAGACAACATCTCCCTGTTCAAACACCCTTGATAATTCCGGGGTTTCTGGTAGAGGAGGAGTCATGACATAGGTACACCAAGGAGTAGGATCAGACAGCCACAAGACATGTGGGACGGAAGGGACTCTCAGAAAACAAGGATCCTGGGATCAGAAGATGACAGAGGTGAAAGATGTCTCAAAAGAGTGTAGAACGACCTCCTCATACTATGCTCTAGGCATCATGGAATCTCTTGGTTCCCCCAGAAATTTAGAAAGATTAATGCTCCTAAAAAATTCTAGAGGCCCGCTCCATGGCTGCAATATTATAAACAAGCCCTTAAATCCCATGATGTGATGTTTCTCACAAGCATCACTCTTTTTTATTTTATTTATTTATTTATTTTTTGCACTGCGTCTGGTCTTTGTTGCGACCTGCAGGATCTTCATTGCGGCACATGGGATTTTTCATTGTGACGCTCCTTGCGATGCGCAGGCTTCTCTCTAGTTGTGGCGTGAGGGTTTTCTTTCTCTTCGCTAGTTGTGGCATGGGCTCCAGAGCGCGTGGGCTCTGTAGTTTGTGGCACACGGGCTCTCTAGTTGAGGCGGACAAGCTCAGTAGTTGTGGCGCTCGGGCTTTGTTGCCCCGTGGCATGTGGGATCTTAGTTCCCCAACCAGGGATCGAACCTACATCCCCTGCATTGGAAGGTGGCTTCTTTACCACTGGACCACCAGGGTAGTCCCCACCATCACTCTTTAAAGCTTTCATTATGCACTCAACACACATTTATTGGGTACCTACTATGGGCCAGTAGCTGTAAAGGTGAATTTAAGGCCCCACACTTGGCATTTTGCATATGTAATTACCTGTCCTGGCCATGACCCTAAAGAGAAGCTACTACTTACCCCATTTTAAAAGGCTGGTATATTTCAAAACCATAGCTGGTGAGTTTCAGAGATCAGATTGGAATCCTAGCCTATCTATGTATTGCCACAAAAATGCTGCCAACAAACCACCCCAAATATCAGTAGATTAAACCTACGTTCATTTAGTCTCAGTGATCTGGAGGTCGGCTGAGAGCCATTTGATCCAGGCTGGGCTTGATTCAGGGTGACTCCAAATGCCTCTCACTTTTCTGGGAGCATCAGACTGCCTCAGGTGTGTTGTTCTCAAAACCACAGTAAGCACCCTTCAAACTTGGTTACATGGTCCATGGCAACATTCCATTGGCCAAAGAAAGCTACATGGACAAACTCGGGTAAGGGCAGAGGAATATATTCTACCTTTTAGTAAGAGAAACTGCAAAGTTATATGGCAAAGGGGCCATTTAGGTAATCCACCACAGTCTAACTTCAAAACCTATGCACATTGCTTCCAGTCTCTCCAGATAAACAAATAAATACAATATGTGTAATCGAAATGCATCTAAGATGCTGGGAAACTTTGGTGAAAGGGAAACCTCACTCAGCCCAGAGGGTCAGGGAGGAGGTGCAGCAAGACAGGAGACTGCTAAGAAGAAAGTAACTAAGCTCAAATGGCTTCTGACTGAAGTCAAGGAGAGGGGCAGGCATGAAAATGTCAAGCTCTGGCCTCAGCAAGTTGGTCCCAGCGGGAAGCAGCCTAGGGAGTGGAAGAGGTTTTGATGACTCAGATTAACCCAGGAGACAAACACACTGGAACTGAAACTTTCTGTGGTTTGCCTAAGCCAGGCATCAGCTCTCTGGAGAGATGGACGTTATGATCAGTTAAGCAATTTCATCAAACTTCACACTGTAACCCTTGGGCAAAACCAGAAATGATTATTCACTGGTAGGATTTTAATAGCAAGAGGTGGGCAAACCAAAACTCTGACGGAAGAGTGGCATCCAGTGGCCAGGGGTTAATTTGCAAGGAGCCACAGATGCAGGCATACAGATACGGCAGTTGCTGGCTAACCACATCCCAGGGGAGGTACAGCAGACCACGAGGAGTGGCAGGCACCAGCCTGGGGCCCGCAGAGGAGAGAATCCAGCGAACGACAAAGACAGATATGGTCCCCCTCCTCCTGGAAGAACTCAGGAACCTTCTGAATTTCCTTCACTCCTGGTGTTCCCATCCAATCAGTTCTACCAAGCAAACTGTATCTTATATACTAGAACGTAGATTTAATTACCTCACAATGCACATCTCTAGTCCTGGACCATTAAATTTCTTAAGCAGCTAACGTAAATTTTATCTCTGATTTTTCAGAATAGTTTGGTCTGCTTTTCCTTTCATTGCTGTAAAACAAAACATACCACCCATACATCAAAACCTTTAAAAAAGGACTTCCACGCAAGTGACCCACCTTCTCACTCTGGAAAGGTACATGGCTATTGGAGACTGATTTTCCTTTATAGCTGGAGATAATATCTGAGGTCTCAATCAAACTTTAGCTAATTTAAAACATACAAGCATATTCTCTGACCATAATAGAATTAAAGTATAAATGAATAAAGGAAGAATAACAGGAAAATTTCCAAATACTTAGAAATTAAACAAAACACAGTTAAATCCATGGATAGAAAGGAAAAAATTTCCTTAGGGAATTAGAAAATATTTTGAACTGAACAAAATCCTTAGAGAGAAATTCATAGCATGAAATGCTTCTATTTAAAAAAAAAAAAAAAGAACATTCTCTAAGTTTCCACCTCAAGAAAATAGGAAAGAGCAAAATGAGCCCCATTTAAGTAGGAAAAGGCACTAATAAAGATGAGCAGAAATCAACAAAATTGAAAACAGAAAAACAATAGAGAAAATTGATAAAACAAAAAGATTTTTTGAAGATCAATAAAATGGACAAACCTCTAACAATACTGAAGAGCGCAGAGAGATGAAACAAATTATCAGTATCAGAAATGAAATAGAGGATCTCACTATACACCCTCAAAATATTAAAAGGATCATAATGAACGACTACGTACATAAACTCAAAAACTTGGATGAAATGAACCTATTCCTTGAAAACCACAAACTACTGAAACTCACCCAAAATAAAATAGATAACCTGAAAATTCTAAAAATATTAAAGAAATTGAATTTGTAGCTTAAAACATTCTGGAAAGGAAATCTCCAAGCCCAGATAGTTTCACTGGCAAATTCTACTAAACGTGTAAAGAAGAAATTACACCAATGCTACACTTTCTCTTCCAGAAGGTAGAAATGGAGGAAACATGTCATAAGTAATTTTACAAGTCCAGCATTACCTTTATACCAAAACCAAAGACATTAAAAGAAAATGAAACTACAGACAAGTATCCCTCAGAAAGACATAAAAATTCTCAACAAAATATCAGCAAATCAAATCCAGCAATATATCAAAAGAAGAATACAACACAACCAAGGAAGTTTATTCTGGGAAAGTGAGACTGGTTTAATATTCAGAAATCAGTATAATTCACCATATTAACAGCCTAGAGAAGAAAAACCATGTGGTTATATTAATAGATTTAGAAAAAATATTTGACAAAATACAACACCCATTCATGATTTCTTAAAATCTCTCAGCAAACTAGGAATAAATGGGAAGTTCCTCAAAATTATAAAGGACATTTACAAAAAATTTGCAGCTAATATCATACTTAATAATGAAAGACTGAATTCTCCCCCTGTCAATCAGAAACAAGACAAGGATGTTAACTCTCATCACTCTTACTCAGTATTGTCTTGGAACTCCTAGCCACTGCAATAAGGTAAGAAAAAGAAAGAAAAGATATACAGATTGGAAAAGACAAACTGTCCCAGTCACTGACAACATGATTGTCTATGTGGAAAATTCTAACAAACCTATACAAAAGAAAGAAGGAAGGAAGGAAGGAAGAAAGAAAGAAAGAAAGAAAGAAAGAAAGGGAGGGAGGGGGAAGGGAGGGAGGGAAGGAAGGAAAGAAGGAAGGAAGGAAGGCAGGAAGGAAGGAAGGAAGGAGAAAGAAGAAAGAAAGAAAGAAAGAAAGAAAGAAAGAAAGAAAGAAAGAAAGAAAGAAAGAAAGAAAGAAAGAAAGAAAGAAAGAAAGAAAGAAAGAAAGAAAGAAAGAAAGAAAGAAAGAAAGAAAGAAAGAAAAGAAAGAAAGAAAGAAAGAGAAAGAAAGAAAGACAAGAAAATCCTAGAATTAATAAGTGAACTTAGCAGGGGTGCACTATACAAGGTCAACACAGAAAAATCTATTATAATTTTTTTAAGTCCCAGTTTACTAATCTGTAAAACAGGGAAAATAATAAATTTTGCCTGTAAGTTTGTTATGAGAATTAAACATTTAATATATGCAAACCACATAGCATAGTGCCTTGTACATTGTAAGTGCTTGATAAAAGTTAGCTATCACTTACTATTGTTAAGTATAGGAAGGTAGATATGGATGCACGTGAAGCTGATATGAAAAAGATCTATAGGTTTCATGGACGAAAATCTAAATGAGGTCAGTGGATCTAGCTGCCCAAAACTGCTAAGGCAACCTTAGGACTGCATTCTGAGCTCTGCAAAATAAGGATATATTAAGGCAATATGAGATCTCCAACTTGAGTTCTGTGTTCAGTTTTGGGTGCCATATCTTAACAGGTACATTGGGAAAAACACTGACTTCCTAACAGAGTATGAACAGAAGGATGAAGGTGCGGGAAACCAGGCCATGATCACAGCAAGGAGGGTTGTTTACAATGGAAACATAATGGTTAACAGTTGTAAGATAGCTGTCCACAAATATCTGTCATGTGGAATGGGGCTAGACATTCTCCAAAGCATTAACCAGTGACCAGAAGGTAGACAGTATACACTTATTTAACTATTATATTAGAAATAATATTTAAAGCTCCTCTCAGCTAAAACAAGTAACCTTGTGGGGTGAACAGGGATTATAATTTGATCCCCATACTTATAGATAAGGCAAATTAAGGCTAAAACTAAAGTACTTGACCAAGATCTCAAAGCTGGCCCATACAGAATCATGATTTAAATCGTGGCCTCTTGACTCTATCCAGGGATTTTCGTGGTCCTTCAGTAAATCAGAGAGGCTAGGACTGGAGTCTACAGTTTTTGGCTCTGCTATTTGGTCAAGTGGCCTGGGCCTCATGAGTGAGGCTGAAGATAATATTCAACTGTTTTGAAGCAACATTCTAACTATGCTGAAGTTAGACCATAGTGCTGAGTTTAAATACAGAAGGATGCAGAATCTAACCACTCAGCTAGCTACAACCATCCCCCAAATGAATGTGGGGTAGGGTGATGGGGTGTGAGCAGATGCTATTGATGGTTTTTGCCGAGTGTTTGAAAACCCACTGTGAATATTGATGCCAAGAGCTTGTTGCTGGCTCTTAGAAACAAACAGAAGATGGAACAGCCATTTTTTTCCTTCGATACAGGATACTGTTAGCCAAATGCAGAATTTCAGTTTGATCAAGAAACACAAGTCCGCCATACATTTGCTCCTATTGTTAAATTGTGGTTATTGATGCTTTGGGAAGTAGACTCTCCTGAAAGAATTATACTAACCACAGTGTACAGAGGCCAAGGCAACTATGCCATATGTGTGATGATGCCCTATCCTGACAGCCGGATCAGCCAATGAATGGATTTTTTAATGATTATTCAATCTCTTCCAACAGAACCTCATTAGCTCCAACCATTGTCACCCTCTATCCTGCCAATGAGTCGAGTTTTCAGTTCAGTGAAAGCTTAGAATTTTCCTACTCATGCAGGCAGATTAAAGCTCTCAACTAACTCAGGTGTAACTCATTTAATTCACCACCCAACTAATTACTGCAGATGCAGAAAAACCAGGCTAAAGGGAAAGAATTCACCTCATAACACAAAACAAAGAGCAAGTAAGCATGTTTCTGAATACCCAGCAAAGGATGTGTCAGATGGCAGACATCTTAAAAAGCAAACAAATGTTCCAATGACTTCAAAAATCAATGAATTCTAAGAAGAAAAAAAAGTTATAGTACAGTCTTTGTGCATTTGGGGTCTACTTGGTTCAACCTTGAATGCCATCTAACAACAGAAATAAAATCAACTGTTTCAATCAAGTAAAATTTGAATTCATGAGGTTCTCACACAATTCCATGTTAAACCATATAGTTTTTCTCCCCAGATTGGGCTTGATTAGCAGTGAATAAAGTATGGAGACTAGAATCAAGGACACTTTTTAAAATGTGAACTCTCTGTCCTTCAGAGAGGTTAACTTTGAAATATGAACTTAATTGAATGTCTTTTGCTCTAAAGAACATTAATTGGATGTATCTTATTGTGTTAAAAAAATTTGTGTTTCAAAGGGAAATAATTTTAAAAACCAGACTTTTGTTTTGACAGGTCATTTTCTCAAATGGCATATTCAGGAAATCAGTTATTTGAGCATATACTTTGAAAACAATACAGAACCAATCTTAAACATCCTGTTAGAATAATTCATTTTTTCGTTTACAAAGGTTATGGACTGAATAAAATTTCAGTCTCGGCAGAGAGTGGTATTCTTACTTATGGAAGGAAATCTCCATACAATTCTTTCTGTTTAATAAGTAACTACTACATGGTAACATTATATTCATCATATTCCTACTAACCCATCCCTGTGAGATGTTTGGGGAAATATTTCATGGTCCCATTGGGCAAGAACTACAACCCATTCTGAGGAGAATGGCCAAGGAGAACAGTCTGAGAATCAGACAATGTTCAAGTACCAACTCCATCATTCAGTGTGTGTGACCCTAGCAAATCCCTAACTCTCTGAACCTCAGTTTCTTCATCTGTAGAGTATCACAGCCTTGTAGTAACATGCAGCAAAACTGAACAGAAATGAGCCTGTCAGCCAAAATTTCATTAAAATGACCAGGTCATTGGAATCTTGACTCAAAATCAAACTGCAGAAACCCATTCAGTCTGAATTTCTATGTACCATATGACAACACGCAAGGAGTGTCTGAAATTAGCATTTGGGATGACTACAAAAGAATGTGTTCAAAATAACTGACTTCTGTTTCTATAGCGAGAACCACAGATGACTTAACACATACAAGGAACCAGATACCAACCTCCAATTCTCTCTTTCCTTCTCTCTCTCTCCCTCCTTCCCTCCCTCCCTCCTTCACCTAAGTGCTCTGTGACTCCATGTTTTCTTAAGCAGCAGGCTCCCCAGCCACGGGGCAGTGGGCGAGTTGTTTTTAAACTCTCTTTGATATTAATTTACTTCTAGCTTGGAGGAAAAAAACATCAACAACCCATTGCTCTCAAACATGGGGGCCATGATTCTTTTTAACATCCTTTAAAATTTGTTCAGCAACCATAACTCAAGATTTTTCCCAAAATTTATTCTCCAGAGTCAAATCCCAAAAGATCCATTGAAAAAACACAGGTAAGGAAGCTCAATGACTAAATGTCTGGGAAACATTGCATACTTCACTTTGCTCTTGGAAATTCTTCATTCTTCTTAGTTTAAAGGAGCTAATATTTGCAGGAAATAAACCTGTTTAACTTTGTTTAACTTGGTATTTCCCAAACGTATTTGACCCTTTCCTCAAGGTAGCTAATTAGAAATCCCACTTCAGTATTCTACCAAACACATTTAGGTAATTCTGATCCAATCACTTGGTACCCAGTATCATGTGGACCAGGAACTTTTTTTAAGACAATAAGAAAGTCTCAAAAACCTAGAGTTTAAGCAACACACTTCTGAATAATCCCTGGGTCAAAAATAATGTCTCAAAGGAAATTTTTTCTTTATCCTGAACTTTAGAAAATTCACCAGACATGTTTATCAATAATTGCTATTTCCAGGGAATTCCCTGGCAGTCCAGTGGTTGGGACTTGACTCTTTCACTGCAGGGGGCCCGGGTTCCATCCCTGGTATGGGACCTAGGATCCGGCAAGCCACACAGCGCAGCAAAAAAAAAAACAAATAAATTTTTTAAATAAATAATAATTGCTATTACCATAATACCCAGTTCAGTCATTTTGCCTGAATCGTGGTAAACTCTCACAATCCATTGGCCTGGAGTTGTTTTGTTTTGTTTTTGATGCAAGTTTTCTTCTTACATTGTTTCTGCATGCTTGAATTATTATTTATCTGCTTTCTTCCCTCTAGTCAGTTTTATCATATTTTTTCCTCTGTGTTCTTAGAGAATATTGTCCTTTAACTCAGTAAATCTGAGTAGGGGAGGGAGATTTGCAATCAGTAATGTGATTCTCTGCACACAATGAAAGTTTACATTACTATCTGCATCTTAGCCAGTTCCCCTTTTATCCCACCTGGCAACTTCATAGTGTACAGAAAGAGCCACCTGAGATAATGCAGATAATGCCCCTAGCATGGCATCCAGAACAGCAAACATGCAACAAAGGTCAGCTACTGTGGTAGTCATTATTCCCATTTATATAAATAGTTGAGTACCCACAAAAGAACTAAAGTAATGTTTTTGCAATAAAAGGGAGAGTATGCAAAACTAGATATAAAAAGTCATAAATGGATTCTTCCAGTAGATAAAAAAAAAATGATAGTCATTACGTTTCTTTACATTATTTAGATAGTAAAAACAATATGCAGAAAAAATAATAAGAGGCAGGTGCAAGAATCACCATCCATCAACATTTCTGGAATGTCCAAGGTCAGGGCACTCCTCTAACATCTGCTCAACCCCCTACACTTTGTTCTCCTGTGATATCCAGATAGTAAATAGTAGGTTACTTTGGCTCTAGCTTGCTGTTCATACCAGGAATAAATGATCAGAGAACTCTAGCTTTAAAAAATAGTTACTCGAAAGAAAGAAAAAAAGAAAGAAAGAAAGAGAGAGAGAGAGAGGGAGGGAGGGAGGGAGAGAGAAAGGAAGGAAGAAAGAAAGGAAGGAAGAAAGAAAGGAAGGAAGAAAGAAAGAGAGAGAGAGAAAACCATACCATAAGAAAACTGTTTTTCACAGCCACATAACTGCAGCAATAGAGCAGTAATGGCTACTAAATACTACCCTAATCCTACAAGTGAACAGATTATTGAAAATTTCAAAGAGGCAGCTTTGATTTGAAGATTCACCTCATTGACTATCTAATTCATTCCTAATGACATAATCATTGGTGAACAGTAAACGCAATTCAGAGGGTCAGAACTCTCCTATTAGTCATTAGCTTTTAAATCCAGAGTGCTGCTTTACCACTGAGCCTTGTATTTCACTATTTAAAAGAAGAAGAAAGTATCCCCATTTCCTAGGTGATGACTGTTAAAGGGCTGCCACAAACTGCACATGGTTATTATAGCTCAAATAGAGAGCTGCTGGAGACAAACAACAAAACACATTTAAATCTATTCCACCAAAAAAAAAACTTTCACAAATAAAAGTCAGCTAGAGGGAAATTAATTACCTTATTATGTTCCACAAGGAAAACAAGTGTTAGATACCCTGCTGCATTGTTTGTGGTAAGCAATCAATATTTTACTGTCTAACCGTATTTAACTTTACGTGTATATCTAAATCCCTTTCTACTAGGAATTCTAATACAATACTTTAAGCATAACTCATGGCCATATTCAGGTAAATTAAAGATTCCCTGAAATACACCACACGAAGGAAGTCATATTTCATCCACATCTGTTTCTCTTATTCATTACCTAAGCCTTCAACCCCCCAATTCTCTCCATGGTTCTTTATTAATTTAAACAAAATATGTTCAACTGGACTTTTCTTCATAAGGCATAAATCTGCACACTTACCTATCATAGACCATTAACAAAGACCAAAAATTTTTATATAGTGAGCACTATAACAAAATAGGTTTCTAAAATGTTACATGATTAATTAGAGGATTGTACTTGCTTGTACCGAGCATCTTTGAAAGGTTTGCTTTAGATTCAACGGCCTGTAGCTCAAATATTGATCTGTTTCCTGGATTCTGAAGATGGATGGGACAAGACCATAATGTTTGGGTTTGCAATAGTTAACCTGAAAACCTTTCATAGGTGCCTGAGAAATTGTTGAGTGGTAAATATCAAGAGCTCTTTAACCACGGGGAATGTTTTCATACCTACTATTGTATGGGGTTTTTTCTTATTTGAAATTTGTTTTCAATGCCTCCATATTTCAAAATCCGAGATAGGGAATAATGTTTTTTAAAAAGAGATAGTGGTAAATAGAAAAAATGGATAAGGAAGATGTTGGTTTTATTCCTGTGTGTATATTAATGTGACGAGTTGTAGGAGAGGGGAGGAGGAGAAACCTGTCTTTTTGTGCCAGCTTGAAGCTCCTGGACTTGATTTATTTTATTTTACTGTTTATAAGATTAAAGGATAATGCTCATTTGACTTTACACTTAATGTTTAAATTTAATAAATGTTTTCATCTCCATGTCCCTATGACTGCTACTTCCTTTTCTCTAAATTTCAAACATGGATATTCCCTTACTGCATATTTCTCAGTAGACTCTAAAATCTATACTAATATTGGGTATTTCCAAGGGCCATCAACAAGGCCTTAGAGGAAATAATGGGTCAATAGCCTTTAACATATCCATCCCAATGTTCACAGAACCCTGTCCTACCTCATCTGGAAAGACAGCAAAGAAGTAAAAGGAAAGGTTTCCATCTAATGGGGTGGAGTGGAATCGGTACCCCTATATGAATGCATTCAGTAATCCAATTACGTTTATAAAAATGAACAAGTTGTTTGATAGGTGGATCGTATAGCTTTGAGCAATGCCCTGATATATATTAATGGTAGTATTTTGTAACCCACAGAGGCAAAGATGGGCCTATTCACCAATGGAAAGCTCTTTTGCAGATTTTTTCCCAAGGGCATTAAGTTCTCAATCTAGTGCCTTTTCAAAAAGAAAAATTTCAATGAAGATATTTTTATTAGAGGGGTTCGGGAGAAATGTGGAAGTTTTGCCAGAGCAAAATGTTACTCCTTTTTTCCCATGCCTCAGAAAAAAAAAAATACAGAAGGTTCCTTAAAAAACTAAAAATAGAAGTATCATACGACCCAGCAATCCCACTACTGAGCATATACCCCTAGAAAACCATAATTCAAAAAGAGTCATGTACCAAAATGTTCATTGCAGCTCTATTTACAATAGCCAGGACATGGAAGCAACCTAAGTGTCCATCAACAGATGAATGGATAAAGAAGATGTGGCACATATATACAATGGAATATTACTCAGCCATAAAAAGAAATGAAAGTGAGTTATTTGTAGTGCGGTGGATGGACCTAGAGTCTGTCATACAGAGTGAAGTAAGTCAGAAAGAGAAAAACAAATACCGTATGCTAACACATATATATATGGAATCTTAAAAAAAAAAAAAAAAGGTCATGAAGAACCTAGGGGCAAGACGGGAATAA
The DNA here is from genome assembly GCF_028564815.1 of Eubalaena glacialis. Lineage (NCBI taxonomy): Eukaryota > Metazoa > Chordata > Mammalia > Artiodactyla > Balaenidae > Eubalaena > Eubalaena glacialis. The sequence goes on along the minus strand of NC_083721.1, from coordinate 144,163,219 downwards.
AGACACAGACCTACTAGAGAATAGACTTGAGGATACGGGGAGGGGGAAGGGTAAGCTGGGACAAAGTGAGAGAGAGGCATGGACATATATACACTACCAAAAGTAAAATAGATAGCTAGTGGGAAGCAGCCACATAGCACAGGGAGATCAGCTCGGTGCTTTGTGACCACCTAAAGGGGTGGGATAGGGAGGGTGGGAGGGAGGGAGACGCAAGAGGGAAGAGATATGGGGACATATGTATATGTATAGCTGATTCACTTAGTTATAAACAGAAACTAACACACCATTGTAAAGCAAATATACTCCAATAAAGATGTTAAAAAAAAAAAAAATACAGTGAAGATTATGCCAAAAGCCTTCAGGAACAATTCAACCTCCAACCGAACCTGGGAAACATTTGCAAATAATCAGATTTTATAATGTAAAAATAACTGCAACATATTATGTGAAACTAAGTTCTTCTGAAGTCTCGATTAATCTAAAGTTCTTAGGAAGGAAGTGACTCACCACACTGTCATCTCATGATATTGGAAATGATTTCTCAATCTTTCAGCCTTTATTTACAGTAAATACTTATTTGTTTTCAACACTACAACAATGAAGATCGTGAATAAGAGAGAATACATATGTTAGATTGGACGGTCTCATCGTTCTTTGCCCAAAAAGACCTCTAACGACTGACCACATTCTATGGATTTCAACTAAATCCACACCTCGCAATATAACTCTCTTTCTCTCTTATGGCTCCCTAATCTGTATGTAATGGCAGCTCTTAATTTCCTCACTTTGAATAAATCCAATTAACTTTGACCATTTTTCCTGTCCTGCCTGGTTTAATTCCATCTTGCCAGTGAGACCCAGAAAATGCCAGAAAAGTCATGATAAATCCCAAGAAATTCCCAGATAGTATTTTAACAAATTTAACATGAGATGCAGCTCATTTTCATCATGTTCATAAAGCTCAATAAAAGAATGTCACACCACAGTCAAAATTGTATCAGTAGAGTGTAACTTCAGTGCTCCATCTAGATTCCCATAGATCTCTCAGGAGCTTGTTTTGGAGAACTTCCTTCAAGCCACTGGACACACTCTTGTGCATTCTAATGACTGAGAGATTCAGGAGTATGAAAGTCCAGCTTCCTTGCCATAGGTTTGGAAAAACTGCATTTGTAAAACAAGAATTGATTGTCATAAAAAGGAGCAAAGGTAAGAGACTTTGGCAATTAAAACTACAATTGTCATAATAAATTTGACAGAAAAGATGAAAAAAAAGAAGAGTAGATCTCTCAAAACACTGAGGAGAATTACAAAGAAATGGAAAATATATGGGGGGATCAATTGAAGAGATTCATGAACAAGATACAAGAAGAAACTAAGAAAATGAAGTGAAAAAATAGTTGGAGACAAATTTCCTGAGCTGAGAAAAGACAGAGCCTATGAGATTGAAGGCAACCACAAAGTGCCTAACAGGATGAACTTAGGAACACTCATCCTTAGTGATACCTTAATGAGATTTCAGACTACTGAAGATAATACAAAGATCCAAAATTGGCCACCAAAGAAGAACAGGTTACCTGTGAAGGAAGGAGAATCATAGAGACATCAGATTTCTCATCAGCAACATTAGCTGCTAGAAGATGATGGAATCATCCTTTAAAGTTATGAGTAGAAATTATTTTGAACCAAAAATTCTATTTCATAGCAAAATCCTGCATTTTTAGACAAAAAGTTTATCTCCACTAATCCTTTGTAAAAAGTAACTTGAGGCTGTAAACAGAAATATGAGGAAGACATGGAATCTAAGAAATATTATTTTTAGGACTTCCCTGGCAGTCCAGTGGTTAAGACTCCGCACTCCCAATACAGGGGGCATGGGTTCAATCCCTGGTCGGGGAAGATCCCGCATGCTGCGTGGCATGGCCAAAAAGAAGAAGTATTATTTCTAAAGCAGGAGTTCAATGAAAACATGTCCCAGGAGGAGAGCTGTGCAACGGAACTAGGAAACAATTGTTCCAAAATAGAATGGGAAGTGAGGGAATCCAAGAAAATTATGTCTAAGAAAAAAGTGTAGGGATTTCCCTGGCGGTCCAGTGGCTAAGACTCCATGCTCCCAGTGCAGGGGCCCCAGGTTTGATTCCTGTTCAGGGAACTAGATCGCACATGCTGCAACTAAAAGATCCCACATGCCACAACAAAGAGCCCGCATGCGACAACAAAGATCCTGTGTGACGCAACTAAGACCTGACGCAGCCAAATAAATAAATTAATTTATTTTTAATTTTTTAAAAAAAGAAAAAAGTGTATCCCATTCCATTCATTTTTTTAAAAAATTTTATTGGAGTATAGTTGATTTACAATGTTGTGTTAGTTTTAGGTGTACAGCAAAGTGATTCAGTTATACATATACATATATTCATTCTTTTTCAGATTCTTTACCCATATAGGTTATTACAGAATATTGAGTTCCCTGTGCTATACAGTAGGTCCTTGTTGGTTATCTGTTTTATATATAGCAGTGTGTATATGTTAATTCAAAGGTCCTAATTTATCCCTCTCCCCCCCGTTTCCCCTTTGGTAACCATAAGTTTGTCTTCGAAATATGTGTCAGTTTCTGTTTTGTAAATAAGTTCATTTGTATCATTTTTTAAAATTAGATTCCACGAAAGAGTGATATCATATATTTGTCTTTGTCTGACTTACTTCATTTAGTATGATCATCTTTAGGTCCATCCATGTTGCTGCAAATGGCATTATTTCGTTCATTTTAAGGCTGAGTAATATTCCATTGTATATATGTACCACATCTTCTTTATCCATTCCTTTGTCAATGCCATTCCACTCTTTTTTTTGTTTTAATTTTATTTATTTTTGGCTGCATTGGGTCTTCGTTGCTGCATGCGGGATTTCTCCAGTTGCAGCGAGCGGGGCCTACTCCTTGCTGCGGCGCGCGGTCTTCTCATTGCCTGGCTTCTCTTGTTGCGGAGCACGGGCTCTAGGTGCGCGGGCTTCAGTAGTTGCAGCACGCGGACTCAGCAGTTGTGGCTCGCGTGCTCTAGAGCTCAGGTTCAGTAGTTGTGGTGCACGGGCTTAGTTGCTCCGCGGCATGTGGGATCTTCCCGGACCAAGGCTCGAACCCGTGTCCCCTGCATTGGCAGGTGGATTCTTAACCACTGCGCCACCAGAGAAGTCCCCACTCATTTTTAAATAGAGAAGTAAGTTGAGCTTAGCAGTTAGATTAAAACATATGTTTATTTTGTCATGGTGGGGAGGGGCAAAATATCAATTAGAAACTCCAAGAAAAATTAGTTGTATAAGACAAAAAATGATTTAAATATAAAAGAAACTAAAATATGGCATGATTTTGAGCAATTAAGCTGGGTAAAAACACTAAAGTGGAAGGAAAATATGTATAATGGATACTTTGGTATTCCACCTGTGCCCTTCTTCAGGGCTGACTCACCCATGCCCGCAGTTGCTGGTAATATCAAATGCTGGCTGCTCACATCTTCGTTCCTCACTGGCAATAGCCCTCAGCCTCAGAGAACTGTCTTGCCCAGGGTTACATTCTCTGTAGGACTGTCTGAAACCTTAGTTGCAACCACACTGCACATCAGCTTCTCCCGATGCCTGATCCTGCCTTCCTCACTTCTTTGTGAGTGAATCTCCCAAGAGCACTCCCTATGCAGTTCTCCGTCTCAGAGCCTGTTTCCAGGGAACCCAATGGAAGACACATTGTAAAGTCACAAAGGTAAAAGGGAGAGTGGAGAATTCAGAAAATTGCACGTGATTCTCCCTCTATAACTGGAACATAGCTTTCACGAGGAGAGATGGAGAGGTGAAGAGAGGAAATTAACAGAGATATGTGGAGGCCAGAGAGTAAAGAGATCTGGATGCTACACTATGGAGTCTGCACGGAAAGTCAAAGCTGTATGACCCTGGGCTGTGGTGAGAAAAATGAGACACTGTCTCTGAAAATGCTTTGTGATGAGATTCAAATGTAAATGATTAACAGACTTCAGCCTATGATGTTTGAGCGTGCCCGCAGGCCTGATAAACCAGGCCAACTACAAGTCTATTTACAACAAGAACTAAGAGAATCCTACCCTATGCAGAAAAGGCATCAGGTATAAAAGCTGGTCTAATAACAGTGGTTATTGGAAGAGGGCACGATTCTGAGTTACGAAGTGTCGCTTGGATTTGTCCACCCTGCCCTCACTGCCCTCCACCCCCAGCCCCAATGAACTTTGTGTCAATGGGGGATGGAGAGAAGGAGAGAGGACAGAGGAAGAATCATGAAGGAGAAGCTATGAATAAAAACAGGAAGAACTGGGGCAGTAGAGCTCTGTAAGACAGTTGGCACAAATAGCCCTGCTTCATCATGTGACCCAAAATTGGGAGAGACATATATTATCTACTTCTGCCAGGAATACAGTGTGGCTCTGGCATCCTGAGAACTCCAAAAAGCACTATGCACAGTTGCCACCAAAGGAATCCCACACATCTGCAGCAGTGATGCTCAGAAGAAGAGGTAGATCCCATGGAAAGCAGCTCAGCCCCGGGCCCCAGAGGCAGGGAAGTGCACCATGATTGGAGGCCTACACAGAAGGAAGCCAGAGCAGCAGGGGGAAAAATGGGGGCCATATGTGGTACCCAGCAGAATCCATGTGGGACTCCCAGCAATAAATGCTGGACTCTTTTCCAGAAGCAGAGGTCCTGCAATTATAGATGAGAGTCAGAGAAATCTGTGTTGCTACTGTTAATGTCATCCCATTTCAACAAGGATTTATGTAGCCTGGGGAAGCATAGTAATAATTACTATTATTATTTACCAGATAATAGCAATCTTTATAAGAAAAAAATGCCTTTCATTTCTTATTAATCACTGCCTAAGCTAATCCCCTACAAACAGGTGCTGAATAAATGTTGACTAAATGAATAAATAAATGCATGACTACTTTATTATCTCAGGTTTCCCTGAAATTGGAACATAAAAGATATTATGTTAAGGTGTAAAGAATGGCACATCAGGCTCATGATCAAAGGATAACTAGTGAATGACATCAAAGTCCACAGATTCTGGGATGTTGCAGAAGCGCTAAAACTTCCATGAGTGTATCATCTGTAGTCTGAAGACTCCTCGGGAATTGATCATATTTTCCATCTGCAATATCTCCTTGGGGTGGTAAATGTCATATGCTACTACCTCCTGGGTAAATAGCATACCATTCTCTGTGCCTGTCTAAAACTCTAAGGAGAGTTATTTGTCATCAAGTGTGTCTTTCCACTGGGCAAAAGCTGGGTCCTCAGTGTTTGCTAATCATTCAGAGTGTGTCTTGAGCTGCACCAAACCTGGATCAGTTTCTCCTGCTCAGCAGTGGTGAGCTACAGATGTGGTCCCACCTTCTTCTTGGCATTGCCAACAGCAATGTGCTTTGACCTCTATCAATAAGAATTTAGACACATTTCCCCCTTTTCAACTAAAATCTTTGTCCCAAGTAAAACTTCTGCCAACTAGACCTCATCTGAATGCTTCTGTGCTAGGCCCCAGGACTCATTTGGGTTTGAGCCCAATCTGTTCAGAAACCACAAGTTGAAAATAAATAAATATTTAGAGTATGGGGGTGTTCAAATAATTGTATGAACCAAAAATATTTTTTAAATAAAATTTTCTACATCTTTTCTTTCTCTTTTTACCTGTAACTATTTATTCCCTCCCCTTTAACACACCTTGGCAGGAATAGCCTAACGGGTTTCATCCAATAAACATGGCTCAACCCATTTTTCTTAGCAGATTTCTCTCTCCTGAAAAGTTTTCTGAAGTGAGGAACGATATTATTGCCCTCAACTGTAACATGATCTATTTCTCTGGTCTCCTTTAAGCTGTTTATCATTTGCTTCACTATTTCAGATGGAATTAATCTTCGAAAAACAGATAACACTCTAAGATGTTTTATGGCTAAAAGCTCCATCAAGACTTTTTCACAACTTGTTAATGGAACAGAAAGCAGCCAGGTAACTGCATTGCCGGTGCTGTAATAAATGCTTACTACTGCATTCGCTAAAGCCATCAGCGTTACTTCACAGACATTGAGGAAACCTCTTTGTTTCATAAATCATTGAAATATTTCAGGACCTTTTGCATGAGCCAGAGATATTCTCAGAGAGTTGAGCATCAATAACAATGAAACCGACATGACAACATGCAACAGCAATCTGAAACATTGTATGGGGAGTTCCAGCCTGCCTTTCATTGGAGGAATACTAAAAATAAGTACATTTCACCACCCCTCCTCCCCCAACGCAGGCGAGCACGCCACTTAGGCAACTTATTACTTCTAGGGCTAATTAAGCCTTTTTTCCTTAATAGAGACACTATAACCAGACTTAATACATGATGGAAATTTTAAATTTCAATCTACTTATACGGAATGAATCTAAAATATATAAATTAGTTGAACATATTATGAATTATCGGTGAACTCGACTTGCAATATTTTACAATGGAGGATCCTGCTCAGGGACAGCTTCTTTTTTTTATTAATTTTTATTGGGGTATAGTTGCTGTACAATGTTGTGTTAGCTTCTGCTGTACAGCAAAGTGAATCAGTTATACACATACATATATCCCCTCTTTTTTGGATTTCCTTCCCATTTAGGTCACCACAGAGCACTGAATACAGTTCCCTGTGCTATACAGCAGGTTCTCATTAGTTATCTATTTTATACATAGTAGTGTAATATGTCAATACCAATCTCCCAATTCATCCCACCCTCCCTTCCCCCCTTGGTATCCATACGTTTGTCAGAGACAGCTTCTTATTGGCAAAATAGGTAAGTCCCACCAAAAGAAATGAACTTGGTCTTTGTGAGACTCATTCTCTTTTCCAGTTGCTCAGGCCAAAACTCTTAGACTCATCCTTGATTTCTCTTTCTTTGACACCCGACATCCAACCCTGAGCAAACCCTGACAGTCCTAATTTAACATAACTGGAATCCAGCATCTCAGCACCTCCACAGTCGCCGCCTGATGTAAGCGCCTCCAAGCTGGTTTTCCAGCTTCCTCCTTCACCCCTCTATAATCTATTCTCCACCAGAAGCCAGAAGATCCTTTAAAAATATAAGTCACATCCTTGGTTTCCATCTCACTGAGAGTAAAAGCCAAAGACCGACCAAGGTTTAGAAAGCCCTCCGCTGAGGGCTCTCCGCTAATTATGCATTTCACCGATAATGCATAATATGTTCAACTAATTTATATATTTTAGATTCATTCCGTATAAGTAGATTGAAATTTAAAGCTTTCTGAGCCCATCCCCACCATTGGCCCTCAATTATTCCCGTCTAGCCAGTCTGGCTTCCTCCTGCCCTTCACCTTCTGCTCTTGCCTGAAGAAGGTCTTTGCACTTGATATGCCCTCTGCCTAGAATCAATTTCTGCAAGATATCCATGTGGTCGGCTCTCTCACTTGCTTCAGAACTCTGCTCAAACAGTACCTTATTGGGGAGGTTTGGCCATCATACATAAAAGAGCTCATGGACTGGATCCAATTTATGTGCCTCTGCAGATTTGTTCTGTTCCACCTGTCCCCAGGCATCACCAGTTTGCCCTGCTTCCCAGGTGGAGGAGCCCCAGTAAATGCAGTGCATGTGATCAAAACTCTGATGTCATCTCTTACCTTTGCTGGCTGATTCAACTCTTCCTTCTGGGAGAGAGTCAGCCCTCGGCAGCTCCTGAATCCGGGGTCAACCCAGCTGCACCCACGAAGGTTCCAGCCACCCCAGTAGCTGCCCAGAGAGGCCAGATAACACAAACCAGAAGTGAATTTGATCAGTGAGAGACCAGAAATAGAAGGAAATCAACATAAGTTGCTCTCCTTCTCTCGTTCGTTCCAAGTACGAAGCTCCATATGGACTCTCTGGGAATGTCCTGAGTGACCCACCTGTTTCTTCTGAGGCTGTGACCAGTTCAAAAATGCACCACCTTTTATTTGTTTTCCTGATTGCTCTGCTTTGCATTCCTTTCTCCCTCACCTTTACTGCTCTGAGATTGCACCTCCCAAAAGTATTAGGATGTAAGATTTGTCTCAGGCTCTGTGTCCTAGGGAATCTAAGATACGCATACACACGCGCGCGCACACACACACACACACACACGCAGACACACGGAGCTATACTCCAAACCCTGATCCTGCTATATTTCTCTTCACTGCTTGTAGTCAGCTATCTTTACGTCTATCTCCCACTGTGAAATGGAAACCACATGAGATCACTGACTTGGTTTCTTTTGTTTGATGCAGTATTCCCAGTAGCTAGAACAGTGCCTAGCACCTATAGGCATTTAATAAAAGTTTAGAAAATACACAAATGAGAAGTTTGTTTGCAAGTGTGGAATTTAGCTCCAAAAACACAGAAACTAGAGAAGTTCAGGTTTTTATACATGACCTGCCTTTTGATGTTAAAACTCCCATCTGGAAGTTTTCCTATTCTTCTTCCTCTCCTAATTTCACCAAATCTCACTGGCCACCTCTCAACTCAAAACTTAACTTCCAAAACTCCCTTCCCCCACTTAGGCTCACTTCTGACATAACCATTTCCATAATCATACTAATCATTTTTTTTCAATGCCCCTACATGGGGCACATACATACCTAAGGTGTACTTTATGCATTTTACCCATTCTCACACAACTACATAATATCCTAAAGTAGATTCAGCCTGTCTTTATCCACCACACACCCCCTCATAGACATGCACAGGGACGTCCCCTCCCCACATCCAAGCCCCTCATGCTGATTCTGCATTAATAATGACTACTCATTACTGAGTGCACACGATGTGCCAGGCATGGTGGTGGACATTCGGTCCTCACAACAACCCTGAAAAGTGTGAAAATATCTTAAAACTCATTCATACTAAAATGTTTGGGACTTAACTACTGTATGTTCCCCTCAGAGTTATTTGCCTGGAGGAAGCTGACGTAGTCAACGGCAATGAATCCCTCTGTTACAAGTTCATGCATCAGGAAGCAAGGACTCCATGGGGAAAGCAAGGCTCCTTCCTCCCTCATACTCCTGAATTCACAGTCCTGTCCAAAGTAATGATTCTCTGCTTTGTAACTGTCCTGGAATTGCGTCGTGAGACTATGTTCCATCTCTTTAGGTCATTGAAAGCTCCTTGAGATCAGACATGGCTTTTATTTCTTAGGTGTTCCTGGAAAACTGCATTTGTCTCTTATCCTAGCCTCCCATCTCCCTCTGCTCTAGCCTGTCTGTACTTCCACCCACTGATTCATTCTCCCAGACAGTGGTCTCCAAAGTGGGAGTGCGCAGATCCAGGTAATGAACGAGATGATTTTGGGGGTTTGCAGAAACTTATATTTATTATGTGTGTGTACCTATGTATATATATATACAATATATAGATTTTAAAAATAAAAAATTATATAAGCTTTATTATATTTCATATACATAGACTCATACTGCTGTCTTCCCCTGGTCTATATGTAAGAATGTCAAGGCCACATAACATACATGAGACACCTAAACACAGAGCAGATGACCAGGACCCTGTTGCCGCTCTTGCATATTTAGTGCTTTACAGTTTAGGTATATCCAGGTAACAGTGAGGTTACAAACCATATAACTGGGTTTTAACTAACTCTGGGAAATGGACACCTGGCTTAAAAATTCCTGCAAAGAAGCCATCTATGGACAAGAATACCAATTTTGCAAGCTCAAATGAATAAGAAAATGGCAGCAGTAACACATTTACCCCAGTACAGATTTTTTTTTTTAAATTTATTTATGGCTGTGTTGGGTCTTCGTTTCTGTGCGAGGGCTTTCTCTAGTTGTGGCAAGCGGGGGCCACTCTTCATCGCGGTGCGCGGGCCTCTCACTATCGCGGCCTCTCTTGTTGCGGAGCACAGGCTCCAGACGCGCAGGCTCAGTAATTGTGGCTCACGGGCCCAGTTGCTCCGCGGCATGTGGGATCTTCCCAGACCAGGGCTCGAACCCATGTCCCCTGCATTGGCAGGCAGATTCTCAACCACTGCACCACCAGAGAAGCCCCCAGATTTTTCATCTAACACATTATAATATAAAATCAGTGACAAGAAAGTGGCTAAAAAAATTCAAAGCTATCCAGAAGACCATTTAAAACATAGATTTACATTTATTTTCATTAACAGTGAACTTCATCCTATATATATGTATATATATATATGTGTGTGTATATGTATATGTGTGTGTGTATAGTATCTTGACATATTGGGTAATGACTTTGATATGCATATGTAGAATTGTGCTTTGAAGTAAAAGCTAATGATAATTCGAACCAGTCACAATTCACAAGACATTTTTGTAAATAAGCATCCGAAACAAAGAGACAAGCCGCTGCAATTTTTGGAAAGATGTTTAAATTAGGCATTACTCAATCCACTGTCTTACAAAATTTTAGGAAACATGTAATTTCCTTTTAACAGTGAGAAGCAAAAGGCTATGTACAATTACAGATATCCTATTTTTTTTTTTTTTTTTTTTGCTTTGGTGAGTGCTGAAATAATACATACAAAATGATATGGTACAAACCAACATGGACACCTTTGTCAGAAAATACAGGACTTTTTAACCAGATTAAAACTCTTCCAAACAAAGAATTTCAGTGGAATCTGAACCCATCTCGATAAGATGCATGGAGAACATTGCTGAAATTTTGTTTTTTCATCTTTCTCTTTTATTAGATTAAAAAACACAAACAAAACCCGTAGGAACTAAGGGAAAAGATGGGGAAAGAAATACAGGAAAGGGCTGGACAAAAATCAGCGATGACAGGAGAAGCGGAAAGTGAGGGGGTGGGGGGAGACATTAAGAGCCCCAAGTCAGAGCAGGAAAGAGGTTTCTGAGGACAAGACATCGCTTCATTTGATGACAATTTTCTGGCGCATGGCTCAGGGCCCAGAACCTTAGAGGGGCTCAGGAGGTGATGGACCAGGTTCCCAGGGCTGAGGCAGTGGGCAGAAGCCCACTGACAGTGATGTACTTTTTGTAGGCCTCAGGGATGATCTTGAAGCTGGAGCAGTGGCGTGGCGGATGTCTGTAACAGGGTCCTGGTTTAGGGCCGGGCGATGGGTCACTGGGCAGACCTCTCCAACAGGGACCTTTGGGGACCGCCCTTGGAGGAACCATTCCTCAACTGTCCCCTCATCCCTAAAATTCAAAGCTATCCAGAAGACCATTTAAAATATAGATTTACATTTATTTTCATTAACAGTGAAATTCATCCTATATATATGTGTATATATATATATGGGTGTGTATAGGTATATGTGTGTGTGTCCCTAAAAGTGATGAAGGCACGTGGAACGCAAGCAGGAGGGTTGATGGGCCCAGGGCCAGCACCGGGAGTCCCTGAAGAAGCTGTGGGAGCAGGATCAAGTCCTTTTACGTCGACTTCCTTTTCTTTAGGGCCTGGGTCCCCAACAAGTGGCACTGTCACTGAATGGGAGGTGGTGATGGACCCCGGGCACTTCCGCCTCTTGGGAACCTGCTTCTTTCCGTCAGCCTCGGGCCACTCATGTGTCTCCAGTGAATGTCAGTCAAGCTCCTCTGTGACTTTGGCCTCCCCGAGCAGCTCCTCCACTCCCAGTGGGGCCCCTCTCGCCCCCGTGACCGGCCCTGATTCTCCTGTACCTGAAGGAATGTGGTGTGTGCACAGCTGTAGATGGACGCAGGAACTTCCCACGGCCAGAGGCACTGTCCTGTAGCTCTGGTGGGAGCAGTGCCTTCTCTTCTCGGCTTTTCTGAGCGCCACCAGCCCAGGTGCTGCTGACATTTTGAGGCCTCAAGCTCTTGAGAGGCTCCTTATCCTCCTTTTTTTTTTTTATAAATTTATTTATTTTATTTATTTATTTTTTGGCTGCCTTGGGTCTTCGTTGCTGCCCACGGGCTTTCTCTAGTTGCGGCGAGCGGGGGCTACTCTTCGTTGTGGTGCACGGGCTTCTCATTGCGGTGGCTTCTCTTGTTGCGGAGCACGGGTTCTAGGTGTGCGGGTTTCAGTAGTTGTGGCTCACAGGCTCAGTAGTTCTGGCGCACGGGGTTAGTTGCTCCACGACATGTGGGATCTTCCCGGACCAGGGTTCAAACCCGTGTCCCCTCCATTGGCAGGCGGATTCTTAACCACTGCGCCACCAGGGAAGCCCTTCTTATCCTCCTTGATGGCAGCTCCATGCTTCCTTCTTGGCTATTCTCCATCACCGGAGTGTTCAGTCCCCTTCTCCACGTCAAAGTCAGAGTCCACTGCATCTTCTGTGTCTGACTGGTCCCCTTGGTCCTCATCATCTCCTGAGTCCTCTGTGAAACCCCATAAGCTATCTGGTAGAGCTCATCCTCCCCCCTTGCCCTCAGGAGCCCAGAGAGCTGGCGCCCTGAGGTCTTCTGAGGGCCCAGCCCCCCAAACTCCAACCGCTCGTGGACCCTGCACCTCCTCCAGCCACTGGTCACACAGCATGGTCCTTGGAGCTCAGAGCCCACACCTCTACCTGCAGGCCGCTGGCAGCCTGGAAATTATTTTTAAATCAAGAATTGGGACAAATTACACAGTGTTATGAAGTTTGATATATAATGAAAGTATCCCTATTTCTATTTTACCATGTCTCAGCATATGGTTTTTGCTTGGTTGTGTTTCAATAATAAAATACATGAAGAATTTCATTTTTTTTCAAACCGTCAAAGGTAAAATATAGGCATGAGATATATTCTCAACAGTAAATTACTTCTTTAATGGTAAAGCTGTGTAAGTAATGGGGCCACTCCTTTTACCAACTGTTTTAAAGGATTTTGGCTAAGATTACTGAGGCAGATCATATGTGACATTCATTCACCCTGCTCTACACAGGCAAGCACAGAACACCATCAGTGTGGTTAATTTAAGTTTACTTTTTTTAATCTTTAAAATATGGTTGACTCTTTAGGAACAAATTGAAATGGGAAGTAACCATGAACATATTTTCTACAACACAGAGATTTGCTTATGGCAAAGTACTCAAAAGGGCTAAAAACATATATTTACAGAAAGACAAGTGTTCCAGACATGCTAAGCTTTTCTATGATGACAAGCAGGCTATCAATAACATGCTACCTATCAAGTATTTTTTAAATGACAATAACAATGACATTAATAACACAATCTGTCTCTTCAAGGTTGAAGTAATGTTTCAATAGTAAATAAGAAGGAACTACCTTTTCTTCTGAAAAAGAAGAAAAGAGAGAAACTCAGGCTACTGACAGAGCACATTGGAAAAAGATATATAGAAAGATGTCCATTGTTATGTAATTTGGATACAAAACTAGATTAGTAAATATATCATCTATTTTTTAAAATCTCATATCAGCACATTCTAAAACCTTGGAAATAAGATTTTTGTAACCAGTTTTAACTCTTCCAAACAAAGAATTTCAGTGGAATTTTGATAACAATGAAAAATGGTAAAACCTATTTATCTCTTTGCAAGAACAACTGATTGACATCAGAGAAGACAGAAACCTACTAGCCACATTTTAACAAAAGCCTTTCCATAATTGGTGAATGGAATTTATTTAAAACAGCCAATAAAGGAAATTTTTCCATTTGGATTTATGTGCCTTTGTGAGATACAGTCCTCAATTGCAAAAACCACTACAACAAAGTACTGAAAAAAAGTGAATTAAGAAAGACATTTAAATGGTTGTATCAGAAAAATTTTAAGTTTCAGAAAACAGTGAAGCATATTCAAATTTAACAGTAATTTCAGTGAGAGCAAAAAGACTTTTGTACCATTACTAATTAAAATAAAAATAAAACCATAATTGCATATTTCATCATGAGCTCAGCCTCTTTGGGTTATAATGGTATAGACTTTATGATATGCATAACAGGTATTGACACAGTAGTTTGTCTATAATTTAGAAATAAATAAATATACATATAGTGAGGAGGTATACTGGATTTTTTTTACTAATAGGGACCTGCAAATAAAACATTTTGGAAGGCCATGTGCCGTATGTCAGGGCTATTCAGTGTGTTCTGTGAAACCACCACATCAGTGTGACATGTGAGATCATTGGAAATGCAAATTATGAGGCTCCATCCCAGACCTACTGAATCAGAATCTTTGGGTAAGGGGTCAGGAATATGTGTTTTAACAAAACCTTCAAGTGATTCTCTGATGCACATCAGATCTGTTGAAGATCTTGCTCTTTCAGAGCTGCCTGTTGGATACTAAATTAAGGCCAAACTTCTCACCATATCATTCAAAGGCTCTCCAAATCCAGCCAAGCCTCCTTTAACAGTCTATTTCCATGACCCCCCACCATGTTGGATGTCCCAGGTGTTCTTGGGTGCCCCCTTCTTCCCTCCTCTCTGCCTCATTTATGTTCTTTTCTTCACTGGATTCATACCAGCCCTATTATGTCTGCTTAACCAAAATCTCCACAACCTTCAATACCTGCCTCAAAAGTAACCTATTCTAAGAAGATTTACATGATTTTAGAAGAAGGGGAAAAAAACTTACCTGCATGTTCTCTCTCCCTTTTTTTTTTAATGCCCAGAGCATCTTGTTTGTTTATTTGCCCTGGCACTGACTGTGTTGCATCATGCATTATAGTCATGCAGGCACTTATCTCATTCCTCCTGTAGATTGCAGGCTCCTTGAGAGAGAGACTTTATTCATCTTCCTTTATCCCCTAGTTTAGCACAGTCCTAGCAGACTCTCAATAGTTTGCTACAGAGTCGAAATAAAGTCCCATAACTGAGCTCTGCCCACACCGTGGGCTTCCTTCATCATGCTGTTGGGGACATTGCCTCACCATGGAGAACCTGGATTTCCCATGGACTTTTCTGTATACACTGACTGTCTCTTGCCCTCATGTTGCATTTCTGAGCTGGAAGAGCCTTCCTTCTCACTTAGTCATGACTGGAGCTCAACACTGAGCCACAAATGATGATCAAAACCAAAAATGGTTATCATGTTTGAGGCTTACCAGTGTCAGACACTCTACCATGTATGACTGTCTCCTTCTGCCCTGGCGATGACTCTATTTGGTGGGCATGTTACAACTCCCATTTTACCAGGTGAGGAGACTAAGATGCAGAGAGGCTAAGGATTAAGTAACTGACTCAAGGTCACAGGGCTAACAGAGCGGTAGAGCCAGGACTGGAATCCAGGTTGGCTGGCTCCAGAGCCTTCAGAGTTAACCTCTCCATTACCCTACTAACCACAGAAGATAACATTGCTCCAGGGTCTTCCTTACATCATCTCCAAGTCACCAGCGCTCATAACCACATGAAAAAGCCATGTGCACTAGATTCAATCTCGATGACAATATAAAAACTATGATTTTACTATAAAATTTCAACTTAAATCTAGATCAAAGATATCTAAGTTACTCTTCATTTGGGCTATAATCTCATATTGCAAAACTTAAATGCTTAAAAAGAAAGCTTTGTCTAATTTTAGATTACTAGCTCAAATAAAGCACAGAGTTAATACTACTTTTCCTCTAAAGTAATCAGTACAAAGAGTCCTTTTCTTCTTATAGTAAAATATGTCATAGAACTCAAACTAGTAGGCAATCACTATCTTTTCTTCATAAGAAAAAAAAGCCTTTGAAATATGTACCATAACCTCTGAAAAATACAATTATCTTCCCTAAGAATTGAGGCATTTTTTTCTGACAAAAACGATGGGCAATTGATCTATAGTTCTTTTCTTCCTCAAAAAAATTATTGTATATTGTGTAATGATCATTATAATTAAAAATTAAGATGGCTTGCAATAATTTCACCATTATTTGATTCAAAATCTTTATAAAATATTGGCATTTTCCAACATTTATTTTTCCTGTCTATGTTCCACTTAAGGCCAAATTTTCAAACCCAGCTGCCAAATTACACATATAATTACTGCATTTGCGCACAAAAATGTGATAATTGCTTACACAATTTCAGAGGCCAGCTTGAGGCTCCTTTCCAAATTTGTTTTACATGTACAGTGTGGTGTATGTAGTTTTATATGAAAATGGGGGAAAGTAGAATTCATGTTTTGTCTGGGTGATACATGAAAATAGGTACAAAATAAAGCCTTTCTATAAATGTCTAGGTCTGTCTTCACATTTTCTCCCCATAGATCTTTATAAAAGAAAAGTCTTAAAGAGCAGCTCAAACTTGAGCTGGAGTTGGAGTCATGGCAATGGAAGGGGATGATGGCTGGTATAACGCCGTGAACAGAACAGATGCCTATTTTGTGGGTGGTTGACATGTTGTCATGAGGTATTCATCTGTCTATGAACTGCCTCTGTCAACCTGGCTAAGAAAAGATAAAGATGATATAAGGCCCACAAATGTACAGTCAGCCAAGACAACACCAACCTCAGTAGAGCAGAGTGGCTGAGCACTGGAGACTGTGGGTTTACCCTTCCAGCTTTGCCTGATGGTTGACATAATGTTTGGCAAATATCCACCATGGACATAGCTCACAATGGGTACTCTTAGTGGAAGGTTTGGTTCAAGAGAAAGAAAAGAAACAAGATCTAGGTAGTCATACACATTAGTGAAATGATCTGAGATACTTTTGTTTCTGCACAAATAGGATAGAAAATTATGCCCAGTTCCACGTAAGCTAATACCTAGGCTCAAAAAATATACTTGCCAAGCTCAAGGACTATGAATCTGATCTCTGACTAGCAGACATCTGACTGTGGAACTTACTAGAAGCAATTAGGCCAGAAGTCCACTAAGCAATGAAGGAAGCTCTATTGTCAAAGAAACCCTCAGAAAGATCATCCTCCCCAAGGCCCACCTGAAATCATCATAACATGTCTTGAGCACTTGATGTATGTGAAGCAATGTTCTAAGCATTTTGCATGCATTCATTCCCTCTTTACATGCTTGCTAATCCTAAAAGACGAGGACAATTATTAACCTCATTTTGCATCTGAGGAGACTGAAGTGCAAAGAGTTTAAGAAATTTGCCCAAGTTCAGACAATTAGAAAGTAGAAAAGCCAGTTATTAGAACCCAGTCATTCTGACTCCAAAGCCTTTACTTTTAACCCCAATACCATGTTGCTTATCGGATAAAGCCAAGGAAAATAATGGACAAGGGATAGCTTCCCAAAGAGAAGACCCTGGGCAGCCAACATGGTCCTCCATAGAATTCACTATTAGAATGCAGTTCTCACCATTTCTGTCCAGCAGGAATGATATCATTGTGGTCTAATGGCCATTATGTGTTGTTTCTCATTCTTCACTTTTCCAGTTATCCTATTCTTTCTTCATCATGGGGTTTCTATGGGTTGTGTTGTATATGGGTAACATATTATTACCAATAGCCTTGTACTAATAGACTATGAGAAGTTTCACCCAGATGTGATGGAGTGGACCCCACATCACCCAAAAAATCAAAACTTGGAGCTAATGCACCAAATCTTTGGGTTGTCTCTATTGGGGAAACATGGATGTTTCTGAGAGGATGAATGGAAAGAAGGGTATGCCTGGGTGCTGGGTAGCCAGTGGACATTCACTGATAACTTACCCAGGATCCACTCCCCCTTTTCCAGGTTCATGGGCTCCTCATACCATTCATGGGCTTTGGGAGCCATAAATTTCATCCCCAGTCACAGAAGTGGGTGAGTCCTGATTAATGCCCAAATCAGAATAATCCCACTCCACCTCCACATCAACCTGGACATGACAATTGGTTTAGGAATGATCAGTAATCCAACTGTAAACCAATCAGTACGTAGCATCGATTCACCATCATTGGTTCAGTTTAGTCCAAACAATGCAAAGAACAAGGTTTTTGTTCACTGGTTAGGGGTAAAGGTACCTTCTCCTCTATCCGGATGTGAAAGTGGAAACATGTCACCTTGATGACCACTGGCAGCCACCTTACAACCACAAAGAAAGTCAGTCATGGAATAAAGCTAGAACTGGATAGTAGAGTGAAAGAGGGAAGAAAAAACACTAAAACTAGGTCTTTGATAATATCACTGAACTGGACCAACCAATAGTGAAACTCACCCAACTCCTGAACTTCCAATTACATGAGCCAATAAGTCTCCTTTTCTACTTAAGCCAGTCTGAGGTTTGTTTTCTGCTAATTGATGTATCTTCTAAGGTTATTTGCATAGTTTTCAGAAATAATAGCCTAGAAAGATCTGATTTCTCTGTAGCCTCCTAAGAAGTTTAGGCTGATAACCTGGAATATCTGCTCCAATTCCAGTGGTGCAGACTTCTTGTACCATGAAATTCAACAAGTTCTAACTGGCTTAGGAGGCTCTAAGGCAGTGTACAGCAGTGGAAAACACATAGGACTTGGTTGAGCTCAAATCCCAGCTCTTTCACTTACTAGTTGGATCAGGTGACCATATAATTTATTATCCAAATCAGGATATTTGTGAGCAAAAGGGAGTGTTTAAATAATGTCTCTGGAAAACAGTCATAAACTGGAATAGTGCCAGGAAAATAGGTGTGAACTGTCCATCTATATCTGGGTTGCTTTGGACAAATCTTTGAGTGCCAATGCACATATCTGTAAAATGGGGCTAACGGTACTTGTCTCTCAAGGTTGTTAGAGGATTCAAGGAGATACGACACATAATAGGTGTTGGGAGACAATTAAAAGACCATCGCACTTTTTTATTCTAAATGCTTCTATACTGATAATTGTTAAAAAAAAATTACGCATGGGAATTCCCTGGTGGTCCAGTGGTTAGGACTCGGGGCTTTCACTGCCGGGGCCCGGGTTCAATCCCTGGTCGGGGAACCAAGATCCCGCAAGCCACTCGGCACGACCCTAATTAATTAATTAATTAATTAATTAATTAATTAAACATATTCACATATTTACTGGGTGATTTTAGAGATTTTTCTTTAGACTATAAATATTAATGAAAAGAAGTGAATACAAATAAGAATCTATGGCTTCCCTGGTAGTGCAGTGGTTGAGAATCTGCCTGCCAATGCAGGGGACACGGGTTCGAGCCCTGGTCTGGGAAGATCCCATGTGCCTCGGAGTATCTGGGCCCGTGAGCCACAATTACTGAGCCTGCACGTCTGGAGCCTGTGCTCCGCAACAAGAGAGGCCGCGATAGTGAGAGGCCCCACGCACCGCGATGAAGAGTGGCCCCCGCTTGCCACAATTAGAGAAAGCCCTCGCACAGAAACGAAGACCCAACACAGCCATAAATAAATAAATAAACAAATACTTTTTAAAAAATGCAATTTAGAAAGCGCCTTTAAAAAAAAAAAAAAAAGAATCTATGAAAACCTCACGAACTTTAATAACATGAAAATCAGGGCCAATTTTGCACGTAGGTATGGTAGGTTACCACCATTTAGACAATTTTCAGGGATGCAGGAAAATTCCCCTTCCTCCCAATAAACTTTTTTTGGTGATGCCTAAAATTCTCCAACTATTGAAAATGATTGGCCCTTACATTTCTACAGCATGCAACAGTTTAGAGTTTGCTATAACATGAACTTACAAAGTAATCAGTCAGTCTCATAGCAGTGACCGTAGAGCTGGGAGCAAGCTCCTAAAGAAGCAACAACACAGGTTACCCTGTCTTGAGTTTTTTCACCCTCTTCCCAATATGCCCAATCCTGAACATTGCAGTCCTACAGACTTTCAAAGGATTTTGTCATTCTTATCCATTCTGTCGTCAATCCAAACTTTTCCTTGCTAGCATGTGAATGGATCTTACAAAGTCAAAAGAATTATTTTTCAGCACCCCCATTTGATCTTTACATCATGAATTTGAGGTCACATCAGCGTTAGCAAGACACTTCTCTGAGGCCTGAATGCGGAACATGTATCAGTCAGAATCTACTCCGAAGGCAAAAACGACACCAGTTATTCAAACAGAAATTTTAATATATTTGTTAACTGACTAAAAGTTAGAAAGAACTCTAAGGTATCTTGGAGGTAACAACTTCAGGAAACAGCTACTGCCCCTAGGACTGAGGGAATAAAGAGAAGAGACTGAAATTATTAAAACTCAAATTGTTAAAACTGACTTCGAAAAGGGGCTCCATGGAATTGAAGCTCAGGCCTCGGAGGAGGGGGCACTGCTCACCTGTTCCTGGTGTCCCTGAGTTCAGAGGAGGGTCCTGGTGGCTGGGACCCAGACTTCTGAGGAGGGCACTCCAGGCAAGTGGAGCTGGCATCTCTGAAAAGAGCACAGTGAAGGTTTTACAAGTGCTAGAGAAACGGCAAATTGCCCCTACCTGGGTGAACAAGCATGGCTGGGGTTACAGTCACAGGAACAGAAAGGACCTTGCAGTCTTCCTCTAGTGCCCCCTATTGACAGAGCCTACATGCAATCCATTTACAAAGCCGCATGTGTTTTGCAGAGCCCCAGCTTCAGGATCACAAAGCAAAGGACAGGTTTGGAGCTTAGAGATAATACCTTAATGACTAACACAGAACAGCAAATTTTTACTGTGTGGAGGAGGAACCCATAATCTGACTCTCAGGATAAAAATACCCAGCTCCTACAAGACATTTCCCGTGCCTTCTACACCACCACCAATGAAAGTATTTTGAAAACTGTGAAGTATCATTGAAAGAAAAGTGCTATAGTTATTATTTCTTCTGGAAGACAGATCTGAATAGGCAATCCCTAACAGTTTGGATATCAAGAGCTGACTTGTTGACATCTTAGTGACCATTTTTGTCATATGAACTATTACCAGCCAGAGACATCATAGTATTTCTGTTCCTACAGAAATTGTGAGGATGCTTTTTTCCCCAAGAAGCATCTTAGACATTGTGATTATTCTCCGTAGATATTCATGGAGACATGATTTGAATATCTCTATTTTCTCAGGGAGCTGAAGGAGAGAATATTGATTATGGAATATTCTGAAAGGCACACAGTGTGTATAAAGCTAATAAAAAGGCACATTGAGGTCATGGTAGAATTTTCAAAGAGGTAATGATCATGGCTTCACTGTGCCTACCTGTTTGGCAATTCTTCTTTTGTATAAAGTGTCATTTATTATATTGTCTAGGTCTCTGTTGACTGAGTTTGGACAGATTTAACAAGACAGGAAAATCTGTATTCTTATACCAATTTTTGACAACCTTAATAGACATAAAAACCCTTCTGATGTCTTTCCTGGGGCAGTACAATGAATGGCCAACCACGAACGTGTTCAGAAACTTCCTTTAACTGGCAAATTGGAAGACTGGCCTTAGACCAGTGCTTTGAACTCCAGTATTCCTAAATGAGACCTAAAAGATACATATAACTTGAACACAGTTTGTTCTGGGAATCCCCTTCCGGATAGATGGGGGCAGAGAAGGAGAATGACAATTGTCTTAGGCTTTCAAAGGCCTTAAAGAGCCATAAAAGTTAGACAAAAAGACAAGAAAGAGGCAAGCTCTAAGGGTTAATCTAAACCCCTCCCCAGAATGGAGGGATAACGTCACGTGGTAAATGCAGCTCCAGCACTTAGCAGTCATATCATATCATATCAAATCATATCCTACATATGAGTAGTTCACAGAATGGAAACATATAATAAATGTCTGAAAATTAAGATGTTTTCATCACAGCCACTGCCTAAATGGCTCATGTTCAGTTGAGAGGTCACTAAAAATAACATAATAATTTAAAATGTGGTCTCTGGAACCATGCTGTCTAAATGCAAAACAAGGTACCTCTTATTAATTAGCTACACAATCATAGGCAAGTTACTTAACTACCTGTGCCTCAGGCTCTCATCTGTAAAATGAGGACAATAATAATAATATACCTACCTAAAATTAATTGGGGTAAATAAAGTGTCACCATAATACAATGGCTTAAAGATTATAGATATATTATTAATATTATATTCACTGTGCTCTTATAACTAACCATGTTTCCATCTTTATATTGGCTGCCAGGGAACTCAGAGTCAAATTTATAATACTCTCTCAGCAACTACATAGTAATGACATAAGCATTTGTGTCATAACCAAATCTTTATCAGAATTCCATTCCCACTTTTACTCTTTACTTAATTTTCCAATCTCTGTATGTTTTTTTCCTGTATTGTTATAAATATCTTTATAGGTGTCCTCAGAATCATTTTGAAACACACACACATATGCATGCAAAAATAAATATTTTTATCTTTTTAAAGTTGTCCTCAGACTCCTTTTGTAACAATAAAGCATAAATTAAGTAAGTGATAGTGTTTTCCCAGACAAGACTATGAATTCCTCAAACACAAAGGGCGCATTTATCTGACTAGCAAACATTCAAAAGTATGATAACACTCTCTATTGGTAAGGCTGAGGGAAAACAGGCAATTCAGTAATAGTTATCAAAATCACAAATTCATGAAACTACTGACCCAGCGTTTTCTCATCTAGGCATTTATCCTACAGATATACTAGTACCCAGATAAAATGACATATGTACAAAGTTACTCACTTCAGCCTTATTTCTAACAACAAGAGACTGGAAACAAAATAAATGTCCATCAATAAACAGCTGGGTAAAAAAATTATTTATTTCACTTCTCAAACATTTGTATAGATCTTTGGAATGCTCACAGTCTTGGACACTCAGCCTATGATGTCTGGTGATTAAATTGATCCCAACAGAGCCAGTAAGCATCAATCTTCATCCTACTTTACCACAATGCCTTATATTGCCAGGCCAGTTTTTTGCTGCCTATAAGGGTCATTGAGGGTAAATGAATTCCTAGTACACAGATAGCACATTGTTTTCATTTATGCATTCAGTCTCATATATTGCTTGTAGGAATGTAAGTTAAACTCTTACAGAAGGCACTGGTGCATTATATTCCAATGCAGAACCTTAGAAAGAGACTTGGACTACTAAGAGACTTGGCCAGACACTCTGTCTTTCTTCCAATATCTGAGCATTTTACATAACACAATCAAAAATAACGACCACCACAACACTCTACA
Source organism: Eubalaena glacialis (assembly GCF_028564815.1). NCBI lineage: Eukaryota > Metazoa > Chordata > Mammalia > Artiodactyla > Balaenidae > Eubalaena > Eubalaena glacialis. The sequence continues at coordinate 144,140,262 of NC_083721.1, read as the reverse complement.
CGCTGTGATAAACCAAAACCAATAGGCTCATTGTATTAGTTTTCTATTGCTGCATAACAAATTACCCCCAAACTTAGCAGCTTAAAACAATAAACACTTATCATCTCACATAGTTTCTTGGGTCAGAGATCCAGGAGGGGCTTAGATGAGTGGTTCAGCATCAGGGTCTCTCATGAGGTTGCAGTTAATGTCGTTGAGGGCTGAAGTCATCCGAAGGCTTAACTGAGGCGGGAGGATCTGCCTTCAAGGTGGCTCACTCATGCCCGACAAGTTAGTGCCGGTAGGAGGTCTCAGTTTCTCACCACATGGACCCTCCCATAGGGGTTCCTTGAGTGTCCCCATGACACAACAGCTGGCTTCCCCCAGAGAAAGTGATCCAAGAACAAGCAAGGTGGAAGTTGCAATGCCTTTAATGACTTAATTTTGAAAGCTACACACCATCTCTTCTCCCACATCCTGTTCTTTAGAAGCAATTCATTGTCTGGCCCACAATCAAGTAAAGAAGAATTAGGCTCTACCTTTTGAAGGGATAGTTCCAAAGAATGTGTAGACCTATTTTAAAACCATCAAGATCATCTCGTATGCTTCTAGTCCCCCAAATAAAAAATCCTTGAGTATTTCCTGTAAACTCTGCAACAAAAACAATTTTATCCCCAACTTTGGCTAAGCTGGTGTCTGAAGATGTATCATGACCTTGGTGGATATGATCATCATGTGAGCAAGTTGCTGTGTTCACCATGAATAGATTAATTTTCCAGTTTTTCCTTAAATACTAGTTATGTTTTTGATAGACCAGTGAGTCTTTCTGAAGTCTGGCTCCCTTGCACTCTTTGCAAGTGAATTTTTCTCTCTTTCTCTAAATACCTCTGAGCATCTCTTTGATAATGTCTGAGTAGGACCTCCTACCTTACTCTCTAATTCTTCCATCCAACCTCACAGAGGAAGAATATTGTAGAAAAATGGGAAATAAACTTGCCCAAGCAAGATCAGAGAGCAAGCAGCAGGAGCACACAAAGGGGGAATCATCATATGTTTCTACTTGCCGTCCTACACTTCTGCCATTGCTGTGAGAAACACTTTCCACAGGTAGGTCCTGCTCCATCAGCCTGGGTCCCAGGATGAAAATGCATTGAACAGAGCCATCCCAGGAATCTGCAGACCTGAAGCATGAAGCAGAGAAGTCCAGCCAACACTCAGACTCTTGAAGAAAAATAAATATTTATTTTAAGACATCATATTTTGATGTAATTTGTTAGGCAGCATAAGCTAGCTGATACACCCAGTTTTACTGAGATGGCCACTCCCACACCAATAATCTGTGACCAGCAAGTGTGACCATGCAAGAAAACTACATCTTCTACACATGTTTGAAAGAGAAGGGGGAAATGGTTCTCCAAAGAAGGTTTTGGCAGGGAGTGGGGAGAGTGCCGGGCACACAGATCAATGGAGATGCACCAGAGTCTGGAATTCCCTAACCTCCATCTGTGTTCTCATTCCTTTATTCAACAAGTATTCTATCCAGTGAATTCTTTATTTTTTTTTCTCACTTAAAACTCTTCTGCTACATTTAACAAAAATGCCTTTCTGGAGTTGGTGTGATTCAAAAGAAGACTGAGAAAGAAGAAGACTGGTTTCAAGCAAAGGCTCAGCAGCATGCATGGGAAAGTGGAACCAAGAGGTGAGGTGTATGTTGGAAAGGATAGAAACCAAAGAGGCTGGGGTAAGTGATGGATTGTATGCAAACACCTGACCCTGACCCAAGGAAGTACACGTGTGGCTGGTCTAGTCTTTCTCGCCTTGGCTGCATCCTGGGAAGCACACTGGCAGGGTTCTTTGAGGAAGAGTGTTGGTGAAGCCATTGAAAATGGTGCCGGGAGAAAGCCAGAGAATGGAGGGGCACAAAATGACAGCCACCGTGGCATTTTCCCTTGTTCCTATAAACCACATTTCTGTCATTCCTTCTTTCTTGCCCCGCACACCACCGCCAACAGAAGTACTTGGAAGTTACAAAATGAATATTTGAGCCCCCATTAGTGCTATCCCTCAGTTATTAGAGTAGCTTGTTCTTTAAACTAGAACTTTCCTGTAACATATCCCTGATCATTTGGGGCTTTGATTCCTCTATTTGAAGGGTGTCACATGTCCTGTCAAAATAACTTCTTATAGCTCCCTAACAACTGTGGGTGGCCTGTGATCACCTTGTCAAAGTGTCTTTTACACCCAGAGCTGGTTGCCAGATTCCACGTGACTTACTTGCTGGCTCCCCCTCCCTACAACTTATGCTCCAAATATCATCTCCTTCCTCATTTTTTTGTTTGTTTGTTTTTGTATTGTTTGTTTGTTTGTTTGTTTTGCTGGCAGTTGCTGGGGCCGAACAGCAATTTGCAGTTATTTATGCAGCTTAAACCCTATTGTCAACATCCTTATCCTCAATACACAACCATTCCAGGAGTGTGAGCTGAGCTTTTCAGGTGTCACCATGAGAAGGGGAGGGAGATGGGCTGAGGTTCACAGAAGCAAGGCTTCCTGGGGTCCTCAGCCAAAGTACACATTGTTGCTGAGCTGCTTTTTCTCCTTCTCACCTCTATTTGGGGTGGATTTTCATTTGGAATTATAAACAGATCACAGCTTGCTGTTTGTTTGCTATTGTCAGGTCAGACCCAGCACTCAGGGAGAGGGTGGTATCATGGAATTTTCTTGGCCATTTAACAGGGAGGATGGAATTTGCCTGCATTTGTATAGCTCCTTCTCTCCTGGACTCTCAAAGGCCTCCTCAAACAGAACTTGATCCTCTCCAACGTCAGGTGTGGATGGAACATTGTCCCCTTCCTGCCTCAAGCCCATTTCAGAGGGTATAGTTCAAGGAGAACAGGTGAAAGCAAATAGGAGGAGGGGGATGAAGGCTGACACTTCCTTAGAGAACCACAGGTGTGGCCTTTGCGCTGCTTACACAGAAGTACCCCTTCTGGGTGGACATCTTTCCAAAAGGCATGCTTCCGTCTACACTGATGCAGTCCCGTGCCAGGGCACAGCTCGGTGAGTGGATTATGAACTGGATTAGGCACCCTCGTGCCCTCAGCCAAGCATTTTTGTACATGGCACAACTGTACAGGTCAGCCCTGAGTTCTTACACCCAATGAAGTAAATTCGGTTTTTGTACTTAGGGTGAGAATTTTGTCCCAGAAATTCACTATATCCCCATTACACTGTTGATCAATTGAAGAGACCATCAGTGCCTTAACATCTAAGTTGAAAATTACTGTTCAGAGACCTCTAGGAGTTTTTGCAAGCGTCATCTCATTATTCAGTAAATATTTATTAAGCACTTATGTACAAAGCACAAGCCCCCTCCAGGAGCCTAAAGCTCTTTGGAAAGACCACAAAAACTGCGATAAATCACTGCTGCTGTGGTAGGCAGCTTCTGACACGGTCCCCAGTGATCCTCACCTCCTGGTATTAATGCGCTTGTGTGAGCTCCTTCCCTTGAAAATGGGCCAGACCTATGGCTAAAGGATTCTAACACATTCTAAAGAGCAGTCTATAGCAAAAGTGATGGCCTGTCACTTCCCTGATAAGGTCACAAAAGGCTGACTTCCATCTTGCCAGTGTTCTCTCACTTGCTCACTCCGGTAGAGCAATCCACCATACTGTAGATGCTCTATGGGGAGACCCATATGGCAAAGATCCGAGGCCTCCAGCCAACGGCTTGTGAGGAACTGAGGCCTCAGTCCAACAACCCATGAGGAACTGAATTCTGCCAACAACCATGTGACTGAGCGAGGAAGTGGATCCTTCCCAGTCAAGCCTTGATATTAACGCTACCTTGTGAGAGACCCCAAGCCAGACAGGACCCAGATGCCTCACCCACACAAACTGTGAAATAATGCAGGTATGTTATTTTATTTGGGGGTAGTTTGTTATGCAGCACAAAGCTATAATCACAGGGTGTCAGGCAGGGCCATGGTCATCTCCAGGCTCCACTTCCTTGAGTAGGGAAGGATTCACTTCCACATCCACTCACAAGATTGTTGACAGAATTCAGTTATTCAAAGGCTGTTGGACTGAGGGCCTCAGTTCCTTGCTGGCTGTTGGCTGGGGCCCACCCTTAGGTCTTTACCATATCAGTCTATGGGCTAGCTCACACCATGGAAGTTGTCTTCCATCAAAGTGAGCAAAAGAGGGCAAGCAAGGCAGAAGCCAGGGTCTTTTTGTACCTAATCTCAGAAGCAACATCCCATCACATTTGCCATTTTCTGTGGGTTAGAAGCCCACACTCAAGGGGATGAGATTACACAAAGACAGGAACTCCAGGACGTGGAGCTCATGGGAGGCTGTCTTTGAAGCAACCCACTGCGTCTTCTCTGTCTTTTCCTCACCCCATCCCTTCCCCAGGCCCTCACAAGGCCTGGGAGATTCTCTCTGCCCCACTGTCTCTCCATTCTCCCATCACCATGTTAGTTTGTACGCAGCCTTTGCAACTATGTAGATTCTGGCCAAGCCTCCTAATGAGCCCACCTACCTTCTTTCTACTCTCCCAACTGGTACTCAGAAAACTGATTACAATTTTCAAGACATCACATTGTATCATATAATTTTTCTATTTGAAAATGGTCACTGGCTCCCAAATTCCTCCTCTATCAGTAAAGACTTTTCTCAGTCTAACTCAATGTACTGTTCCAGTAACACTTTTCTTCCCACTCCCCTCCAACCACACAGGTATACTCATTGTCCCTACATCACAGCCAGCCAATCTCCCTTTCCATGGCTTTGTGTGCTGCTCCCCTCCCTTAAATATTCTCCCCCTTCTCTCCAGCTATCTGAATTCTCCCCCAAATTTCATGACTCAGCTCAAGTCTGTCTCCTTTCTGAAGCTTTAAAACTTATGACAGAGTGTCGAGACATAGCTGGTCAAGTAATCTATGTGTTAGCGTAGTTTGGTTCATTCTGGAGCCAAATGGCATCTTCCTCCTCCTGATTCTTGAATTACCCCTTACTCACTGAACCTCTGGTGTGACACTTATCACAGACTTCCATTAGTTTGCAGTTCAGTAGAAAAATAATAAGCTATCAATAGCTGCATATTAATTGAGGGTGTGAAACAAGTTTGGAGAGAGTAGAATCTACCATCAACCTTGACCATAGTCACGATATGTTCTAGAGCTGTCCTATCAACCTTCATAGGATTCTATTGCTTATTTTCCTGTTTTCAGGGATTCATCATTAGCCCAGAGACTGTACAGCAATTTACATTCATAAGCATGAAATTCTTGGAGTTTTCAGACACTATTTCTTAGCTTCACCTATAATGTAGTGTAACAGTCTAACAGAAAACAAAAACTAATAATTAGTGTCACCTACTAGATACCCTAGATTATGTTGTCCTATCTAATCCTCACAACAACCCATTTTACAATAGAGAAAATGGAGACCCAGAGAAGTTAAGTAATTTGCCAAAGGTAAATTACTTTTGGTGACTGGTGAGACCAAGATTCCAACACCAATCTGACTGATTCCAAATCCCATGCAACTCCCTCTTCTGGACATCATAACTGGGAGATATGGCCTCATGCATGTTTAGGAGAAATCATATTTATTTTTCATGGTTATCGTTGGATGGAAGGCAGCCTATACCATTCTCCCTGAAATGATTTTATCGTCTTTTAGCAGCTGTGCCAATCCAATCTGTGCCTGTAGGAAAATCATCTTTCTCTACAAACTCCAGATGAAATGAAGTGCAGACTAGACAACCCACCAAGAAAATTTAATTGTAAAGAGGGATGGATGGTGGAATTTGATGGAATCATCCTATCCCACACCAGGTCCTCTAATGTCATATACTTATTGGTCTTGGAAAAAAACAAATAGTTTTTTTTTTTTCCCAGAAATAAGTTGCCTTCAGATCCTATCTTCTGAAAGAGCTTTTCTGGAGAGATATCAGCATAATATATTTTAAAAAACAAACACACAAATGTGTTTCCCAGAAATGGAAAGGGATATAAGGTACAGCTTCATTTCAAATTAGCAAACCTTATCCCAAAGATATCTAAGGTAGTAACTGCTTGATTAGTACTCTTTCCTGGGCTCTCCAGAGCCATCCATTCAGAGACTGTCAAATGACAGTGTGTAATGTTGACATTAGCTGAGACCATCCATCTGACAAAGCTGAGGGTGCAGAAAGAGTCAGGGGGATGCTAAAACTGGATTGATGGAGGTCTGGGAAACATCTGTCTGGGAACCATGAGTGTGGCCCGTGGACAGAAGGGGGCAGCAGAGAGCTGTTGGAGAGGTAAGCTCATCAGGGAGCTTCCAAGGGGGCAGGTGGTTCTGGTCACCATGGAGACCTTGACTGGAACATCCTGCCCCAGGGTCAGTAACCCAGCTGAAGAATTAGTCCTGTTGAGATTCCTGGCTGGGAGTCACACATAGGACACTCCATTTTCCACACTGTGGCCAGGGATCTTCATAAACCTGCCTCTGATCATGTCATTCTCCTGCTAAAAAGGCACTTTAATCAACCTCCCCATTGCTTAAAACAAGTTCTCAAGCTTCAGTGTGCATCAGCATGACTTGGAGGACGTGGTAAAACATAAATCACTAGGGACCCACTCTCAGAATTTCTGATAGGCTAGGTCTGGGACGGGACCCGAGATTTTGCATCTCTCACAAGGTCCAGGTGATACTGATGTTGCTGGCCCCCAGTGGTCCAGGGACCACACCTTCAAACCACCAGCTTAGAAGATGATGAGCCGCCATCCCCCTCCTGTCTAATTCCTCTTGTAACCACCACTTCCACCCTCACACACTCTGCTCTACCTGGGGACTTCCTTCAGCTCCCCAAGGGAGCCGTGGCTCCCCACACCTCTTGGCCTGTTCACATCTGCCCTCTCCGCTGATACGCTCACTCTCCATCTCTTCACCTGGCTGATGCTTACTTGTCTTAGGTCCCTAGTTAGACGCCTCCCGCTTACGATCTCCCATAGTGCCCTGTGCTTCACCTCCTACACTGTGTTGCAAATAACCGTGTGTGTGTGTGTCTATCCGCCTTGTGAGAGCAGGAGCTCACCACCACACCTGCCACGCTCAATCCACCATCACCCCTCTCATCTGGATTCTCACAGTAACCGTGCTACATTTCTCTGACCATCTCCCTTTTCTGTTCTCGATGACTATTTCAAACAATCTTCATTTTCTTCAGATCTCTAACCTTCACACCTCCTCTATCACACTAGACAGATGGCCTTGCCTACTCCCTCAAGGAGAAAATAGAAGCCACCAAACAGAAACCTCGCAACTTCCCACCACCAAACTGACAAACCCACCAGCATCTGTACCCACCGCATCCCCCTGACCTCCTGTTACAACAGAGGAACTGCCTGTACTTTCTGTCTAAAGCCAGACTCTCCATCTATGCAGTGGTTTCCCCTCTCCTGCTACCTCAAAAACCCCCACTATCAACACACCTTCTCCATGTTTCTTCAACCTCTTCCTCTCCCCTGATTTTCTACCTGCTATTTTCAGAACTCGCTGACCTTTCTCTTCTATAAATAACCATCCTCCTTAGGCTCCATGTCACCCTGAAATTACTGTTTGCTCCTGCCCCTCCAAATATGTCCAACTTCATGATTTCCGTTTCCTCATCTCCCATTCATGCCACATGTCATTTTTCCTCAGAAACTGTACTAAGGTTGTGAAGGAACTTTCTTTAGCGAATCCAAGGATGCTTTCAGTTCCCATCACCCTTGCCCCAGGTGACTCCTTCTTCCCTTAGCTTCCATGACATCCCAGCCATGTCTTCTACCCATCCGCCCATTCCTCCTGTACTTCACTTGTAAATGCTGGTATTCTGTTGGGTAAATCCTAGGACCTCTTGTCTGAAGTCTGCCTGGATAACATGTCCATTACCATCAATTCAGTTACTACACACATACCAACCACTCCCTTTACGGGAGAGGTCTCCAGCTCTCTGACATCCAGATTCAGAAAACAAATTGCCCATTCTATGTACTTTTCTTTGGTGTTCAGAGGTCCCTCGTACTCAACTGAACTTATGATCTGCCCCCAAACATGCTCCTTCTAGGTGCTTGTTATTGAAGGAAATGGCCCCAGGCACGTGGCCTTGACACCTCCCTCTGCCTCCCACTCCCCGCTCACCAAATCCACAATTCCTCAATTCTACCAGACTCTCTCCCTCTCCCCCACTACCGCAGCCCCAGCTACCATCCTATCTCTCACAGCTACAGCCATCAGGCTCCTTGAAATATCTCTGGCCCTGTCCAATCCATTTCTCCCACTTTGCTGGAGAGGTCCTTCTAAAAACAAATGTCACCTCTTTGTTTAAACCCCACGATGGATATCCATCAGCGGCGGGATACTTCAGTCTTGTTTTGATCCCATACCCCAGCCACCAAGCACGCAGCCCGTACCCACCTCAGGGTCTTTACACATTCTGTTCTCTCTCTGGACTCCAGCTCTCACATCCATCCTTGCCTAGTAAACTCCCGCTCATCCTTTAGGGCTCAGCTTCAGGTTCTCTGAGGGAAGTTTCATTGACCTTCCACCAGCACCCACTACTCTCTCTGCCTACACACTCTCCCTGCATCTCTTCGCCTGGCTGGGTTAAGTTTACCAGTTAAGCACTCTCACAGCAAGCTGTACTTTGCCTTCATAGCACTCAGCACAGCTGTGGTCCATCAATTATTTGTGAAAATATTTTTTAATGCCTCTTTCTCTTCCTCTAAGGATCACACAGCCGAGGATCAAATCTTCCTTATTCTCTGCCGTATCTCCACTACCTCAGCTTGTACTGAGCTGACAACAAATCTTTGTTGAAGAAATCATGAATGATTAGAGAAAAATATGCCATAATTTGAGATTCAACACCTCCTGGACTGATGCTTTGCTGATTCTCCACATTTCACAATTTCCTCTGCATTCAGCAGATAATAGATAATAGCTCATATTTCTTCGGAGCTTTCTATTTGTCTGTCGCTGTCCTAAGTGTATTACATTCTCACAAAATTCCTGTGAGCTAGATACTATTATTATCTCCATTCTATAGTAGCAGAAACTAAGGCACAGAAAAGTGAAGAAACTTACCCAAGGAAACAGAGCTGATCAGTAATAAGCTGGGCTATAAATCAAGATAGTCTGGCCTACATCCTGTGTTCTTAAACACTATGATATACTGTCTCTCAAAATCTTTGTGGTACATACAAGGAAGACCTCTGTTGAGTGTGGAGACTTTTGCATTAATAAGGCTGCTGTTACAGAGAAAGGAAGACAAAACAATTTTGATACATCAGTGGTTCTCAGAATTTAATATGCATTACAATCGCCTAGAGAGATTGTTAAAATACAGATGCCCCGGCACCAGGTGCACCTGGTCTGAGGGGGGAGGCCCAAGAATTTGCATTTCTAACAAGTTTCCAGGAGATGCTGATGCACTTGGTCCAGGAGCACACTTTGAGGACTACTGCAGGACAGAAAGGATTTTCACAAGCTTTCTCAATCTTTAAAAATGCTTGGTACCCTTCCTCTGCAATCTACAAGGAAAGGAGGGTGGGAGGGAAGATGTTCAAGAGAAAATTTTAAATGCAAACAAAATAGAACAGGAGTAGGTGGTTTCTCAGATTTCTCATCCACCAGATTCTCTTCACCTCTTTCCTCCAACCTCACTGAGCGGGTTGTGGTATGAACCTCCTTTTGAAGAAATGAAAGTGTTTACCTCTAACACAATGAGTGGGCTTGCTAGCTTATCTTGTTTATGCTCAAAACAACTCCACAAAATCACTATTATTATCCCTGTATTAAAGAAACTGAGACTCCAAGAAATTAAATCCCTGACCTAAGAGCACAAAGCTAGAAAAGGGAGTCCCAACTCAAATTCAGGCTGGTGTGACCCCAAATCCCTAGCTTTGCCATGAATTGATACTGGCCTTCATATTTGCATTCACCCTTTTAATTCTCCTCAATGCACAAATGACAAAAAGTAATTTCTCCACATTCATACAGACACTGTCAACTGAAAAACACAGATCGAAATCCATCTTTCTCCCCAAAATATGCTTTTAACGCCTCTTCTGCTGGTTACTTCTTTGAAGTTGGTTGCCATTGATTTCAAATGTAGAGTGAAAAAACTCAAGATTTTGAATCAAAGAATCATTAGAACCTCTCTAAGAAGTATACAGCCCCCCAAAATAACCACGGAATGGTTTGTATTTCTTGAGCCACTAGACATACCACATCTCCTCGCCCTCCTGGGTTGGTTGAGGAAGGCTTTTAGAATTCCCTGCAGGGCTGTGAGGCCGTCCATCCCCCAGGACTAATCACAAATATTTTATAAAGATGAAGTTTCGTTATATCTTTGTTCTTTGTATCTTGGCTTTTGTTAGCGCATTTTAATTAGGATCTGGTATCTGCAATAAACAGTAAACATAAAGAGCTTTGCAAAAATGTATTAGACTGTTTGTTTTCACACTCTAATGCATATTTGCACAATTTTACCATGAAAAAAGGAAAACATGCTAAGCTCTTGGGCTCTATCCCAAATGTCCTGGAATAGAATCCGGAAATTACTAAAAATGCATCATATTCCAGCAATTAACCTAAGAAACGAGAGTCCATTCTCTGTGTGAAAAAAACATTTTTGAGGGGAAAAGTCTGTGGAGGAGAAGGCATCTCGATAACACATGTATCACATTCTCCAAACTGGTTTTGAAATTTGGACTATTTCCCTTTCATGCTAAAAGAGCTTAATAAACAAATTAAGTTGAGTAATGTTTTGTTTTTCTCTTTCAGAGTGTTAAGAAAGCCGCTTCTACTAAACGCAGACGGGAAGGACTGCTAAGCATGAAACGAGGGATAAAATAATCACATGTGGTCTCATTTTTAAAAGTTGCTGGGGATTAATAATTTTCTTGCTAAATAGTTATTCACTAGAATGAATTATTATTAGAACAGTAGAATCGTGGTGAATGCTGATGACAAATGATAGTTTGGGGGATTATATTTGAACATATCCTAATCAAAAAGTAGCAAAAACTTTAAAAATCTCCAAATGTGGCTCTTGTGTACAATTGTTATTGATAGGACACCTTGATAGTGTTCGAATACGATGCAAAAACCATAAAAGTGTGAGCAATTCAGAAGCAATAAAGTGATTTTCCTTCTGTATCAATCCCTTAATATGTTTCCAAATAAAACACAGGATTAAGTAATTTATTTTGTTGCATGATTTATTTATGGATTGAAACACAGTAAACAACAGATAAAAGCCGTAGTCCCAGGCATCAATTTAAAGTATAAAAATCATTATATTTTATTAGAAGGAGATACATAAAAATGCCAACGTGATCTGTAAAGAAAGGAAAAGTGTTAGCTCATAGGTCCCAAGTCTAAGTTAGACTTGGTTTTTCTAAATCCCCTTTAGGGGAATGATACGGCTGAATTTAATTAGAAATCTGTTTTTGTAAGCTTAAAGTTGTGAAAAAAGTTAAAAGGTTGGATCATGCAAAAATAAAAATGGCTGTGAGGATCTTAGGGAATTTGAACCGGTAAACTTAGATTTTATTTCCTGCCAACTGTTTGCAGGAGGATTAAGAGATGTACAGGAATTATTAGTTTTCGATAAAAGCCAGCATTTTATAAAGCAATTAATTTTTCATTAGTTCCACATAATTTTGGCAAAATATAGTTTTGTTCCAATAAAGCTATTACATTTCAAGAGGTTACTCTAAAATACAGCCATTAACTTTGCATTAATTCACCAGATTTATAATAGGCTAAACTACAGGCAGGAAAGCAGTAAAATTTTTTTCAGAATATATTAGAATTAAAAGGAAAAAATTAAGATGAAAAATATTTTAAAAAGGTCATAAAACTTCTAAATTTCTAAGCGTGGTTATGCATTTATTTAAAAGACATTTTCCTATAATGTTTCTTAAGCATATAAAATGAATTGTACAAAGTTCACCTTAAGTTTTTGCATGGGGTTATCTTGGAAATATCAGATATTTTATTACAATACATGTATGTTATAATTACAATAAATGTATGTTATAATACAATAATAAAATATACTTTAAGAATTAAGAAAAATACTTATTAGCACTGAAAATCTATTCACAGAGCCATAAACTACCCTTCCCAATGCTAGAAGTACTTCAACGCATCCACAAAATTCCACTCAGATGGCCCATTCACCCAGATTACTGGAGTGTCTCCCCTCCAGTTTGAGGTCTTTAAACTTCACCAGAATGACAAAGAAGCCTAGTTGAGTGAGGATAAGAGACCTCAAAGTCCCAGCAGGAGAATGTTTCTTAACTGTTTACCTCCAGTTAGGCCTCAATGGACAACACTCATCTCTACCACCAACCTGCTCCAGGCCAGAGCCCCCTCGCTCCAGCTCACTGCAGTATTCTCCTACCAAGTCCCTCAAATCCCATTCTTGTTCCCCATCGCAACTCAGTTTCCATACTGTGGACAGAAAGACCTTGTAAAAAACGTAAGTCATGGAAGCAACCTAAATGCCCATCAACAGATGAATGAATAAAGAAGATGTGGTATGTGTGTTTATATAGATATAGATATAGATATAGATATAAACACACAATGGAATACTAATCAGCCATTTAAAAAAATGAAATAATGCCATTTGCAGCAACATGGATGGACCTAGAGATGATCATACTAAGTGAAGTAAGTCAGACAGAGAAAGGCAAATATCATATATACGTGGAATCTAAAAAAAAATATGATACAAATGAACTTATTTACAAAACAGAAACAGACTCACAGACATAGAAAACAAACTTATGGTTACCAAAGGAGAAAGGCGGGGAAGGATAAATTAAGAGTTTGGGGTTAACATATACACACTACTATACGTAAAATAGAAAAACATCAAGGTCCTACTGTATAGCACAGGGAACTATACTGAATACCTTGTAATAACCTATAATGGAAAAGAATCTGAAAAAGAGTAGATATATATATATACTTGTATAACTGAATCACTTTGCTGGACACTTGAAATATTGTAAATCAACTATACTTCAATAAAAATTAAAAAATAAAAAAGTGTTTAAAAAGTAAGCCAGACCGTGTCTTTCCTAAACTGAAAACCCTCCTCTGGTTTCCCTTGTCCCTTGACTAGAATCTCGCTCCTACAGAACCCTTGACTTCTGTTTCTCTCCTCTGAGTACCACTTTCCTTGGCAGTCAGTGCAGCCCAACCCTGTGAGGTTCCTTCAAGGGTCCTGTCCCCACTCCTATCCCTGGTCATGCACAGGCACCAGATAAATGCTGAGTTCCTATGTTACCACCACTTTGGTTCTAAGACATTTGTCCCAGCATGTTCTTGATGAGACTTTCTGTCCATGCAGTTTTCAGATTTGTTGCCTGGTTTTGTGCCTCTTTTTGCCCTTTGGACGGGGCAACCAATACACTCCTTCACATAGGATCCTGACCCCCTCTCAAACATCACCTTTTTACAAACCCAGCCTTGTTCAGTGTAGGCCCAGCATCTTCTTCATGAGTCCTGCTCAAATGCAAGGTACCTTTGATTAGCTTATACCAGCACCATGTGGGTCCAGGGAAGAACCTCACAATCTAGTATTAACCTATTCTCTAACGACTGCACGTGTGCTCATATTGTCTCCCCCACCCCCCAGTAGCTCATTAGGTCTTTGAGGGTAAGCTATGTACTTACTTATTTACATTATGTTAATAGAGTGCTGAGGACTTAGCAGATGTCATACCCACCATGCGCTCAGCTCAGGGCATGATGGGTCTTCACAATGAGCTGGCTCCCAGACAGGCATGAAGGCAGGACTGAGGAATCCAAACTAGGAGTGGGCCGATCATTCACTCATTCACTCAATTACCACTCACCCAGCAACCTCTATATCCTGATAGCTACGCTAGATGATGCAGAGAAAGAAATGAGTGAAACATAGCTACTTTTCATTTCTTTCCAAATTCTTGAATCTCCATCAGCCTGCACATGGTACATTCACAACACACATGCACACATACATACATTTTTGCTTCTGTGCTCAGTATCTTTTAGACTGCTTTACTAAGAATAGTGGATCATTGTATATGTAGAAAATCCAAGAGGTAAAATGGAAAACAATGAAAACTAATAATAGAATTCACTTAAGTGGTAAATTGGTGGATAAATGTACAAAAATCAATTTCCTATATACAAACAATAATCAAGTAGAAATTTTTCCCATTTGCAACACCAATGAAAAGTATAAAATAGTTAATAATAAACCTAATAAGAAGTACGTATAAAGAAAACTCTATAAATTTTTGAGGCACATAAAAGAAGTCTTGTGTAATTTTAATGGAATATAACGTTTCTGTATCAGAAAACTCATTACATGAGGTGTCATTTGACCCCCAAATGATTTAGAAATATTATGCAATGTCAATTAAAATCCTCTAAAAATTTTGGAATAAGGCAAAATGATGTTCTTGTGAAAGGATAAATGGGAAAAATGCAAAAAAAGAAAAAAGAAAAGAATAATTGTGTTAGTTGTCTACTGCTGCATTAAAACTTACCTCAAAGTTTAACAGCTTAAAACAACAAACTTTTTATTATGTTAGCTCCTGTGAATCAGGACACCAAAGTTGTTTAGCTGGGTTCCTCGGGCTCGAGTTCTCTCCCAAGGTTGCAGTCAAGGTCTCAGCTGGGACTGTCATTAACTGTCATCTCCTCTAATGGTTCCACTGGGGTAGGATCCACTTCCCAGCTTACATAAGTGGTTGTTGGCAGGATTTGATTCCTCTTGAGCTATATTGGACTGAGCACCTCAGTTCCTCACTGGCTGTCATCAGGAGACCCCCTTCAGGTCCTTGCCACTTGGCCATCTCCACAGGGCAGCTCACAATGAAGCAGCTGGCTTCTCTCAAAGCAAGTGAGAAAACAAGAAAATATCCAAGATGGAAGCCACAACGTTCTTGTAACCAGAAGTGACGTAACATTACCTTTACCACATTTTATTCACCAGGGAGTCACTAAATCCAGCCCACACTCAAGGAAAGGAGAATAACCAAGGGCATGAATACAAGGAGGCAGAGATCATAGAAGCCCATCTTAGAGGCTGCTTACCCAATAATCAAGGGGAACTTGTACTGCCAGCATCAGAATATACCATGAAGCTATAATAACTAAAACAGCACATTACTGATGGCAGAATAGACATTATTCAATGGTGCAAGATAGAAACCTTCAAACAAATAAAAGTATATGTAAGCATTTAGTACATTAAAATAGTGATCTTTAAATAAATGGGAAATCTCAAATCATGCTGATAAAATTGGTTATCCATTTGGGAAAAAAAATATTATATTGGATCTTTGCCTCACTGTATGACCAAGATTAGTTCCAGGTGTTTGAATAGTTAAATATATACTTTTGAGGAGGGACATAAATGGGTATTCAGTTCTATCAGTAACATTTTATTTCTTAAGCTAGGTGGAGTATATGGATATTTGTTATATAATAGCAAAACTTTTAGCTCACTACACATCAGGAACTGTTATAAGTACTACACAAATGTTAATTTACTTAAATTTCAGATCTATCTTACAAAGAAAATTCTACTATTTCCCCATTTTAAAATAAGAAAACTAAGGCACAAAATCTCACACCTTGAAGATTCATGCCTATTGTATTAGTCATCTATTTTTACATAACAAATTATCCCCAAACTTAGCAGTCTTCAACAACTAACATTTATTATTTCATACATATTCTGAAAGTCAGAAATCTAGGAGCAGCTTGGCTGATTCTGCACCAGGGACTCTCATGATGTTGTAACCAATGGGTCACTTGGGGCTGTAATCATCTGAAGGCATGATGGGGCTGAAAGATCACTTCCAACTCTACTCATGTAACTGTTGGCCTGAAGCCTCCATTGTCTTCCTCACTGGCTACTGGTAGAGGGCCTCAGTTCCCCATCACGTGGACCTCTTCATAGAGTTGATTGAGTGAGCTCATGGCATGGCAGCTAACTTCCCCCAGAGCGAGAAACATGAGAAGGGGAAAGAGAGAGAGACGCCTCAATGTCTTATATGACCTAACGTCTGAAGACACACTCCATCATTTCTACAATATCTACTCATTAGAAGTGGGTCATTAAGTTTACCCCGTACTCCAGGGGAAGGAATTTTTTTGGTTGCATTGGGTCTTTGTTGCTGCACGTGGGCTTTCTCTAGTTGCGGCGAGCAGGGGCTACTCTTCGTTGCGGTGCGCGGATTTCTCATTGCAGTGGCTTCTCTTGCTGTGGAGCATGGGCTCTAGGCTGCATGGGCTTCAGTAGTTGTGGCTCACGGGCTCTAGAGTACAAGCTCAGTAGTTGTGGCTCACGGGCTTAGGTGCTCCATGGCATGTGGGATCTTCCCGGACCAGGGCTCAAACCCGTGTCCCCTGCATTGGCAGGCGGATTCTTAACCACTGCACCACCAGGGAAGTCCCAGACCTCCACCTTTTGAAGGGAAGAGTGTCAAAGAATTTGTAGACTTATTTTAAACACCCATGAAATCAGGCTCAGAAGCTGATTGACTATTACATATATTGCCTCTTTTATATTATTCTTCATGCCAGTTTCTATGTGTGAAATATTTCATACTAATTTAAAGGTTAAATATAGAAATTAAAATGATTAAATGAATCATAGGCAAGTATTTTTCAATGTTATGATGGGTAAGGGCTTTCTAAGCATGACACTCAAAATAGAAGGCAAAAAAAAGGCTGAAAGGTATAACTATTCAATATTCTGTAATAACCTATATGGGAAAAGACTCTGAAAAAGAATGGATATATGTATATGTACGGATGAATCACTTTGCTGTACACCTGAAACTAACACAACATTGTAAATCAACTATACTCTAATATAAAATTAAAAAAAATTTTTTTAATAAAATAAATGAAAGGTATAACTACATTTTTTAAACCTACATATCAAAAATCACCATCAGCTAATTGCAATCATTGTTGCTTTTGTTGTGGTCAAAAAAAAAAAAAAAAAAAAATCACCATCAGCAAAGTTAAAAGTCAAATGGAAAATTTAGAAAAAAATATTTGCAACATATATGACAGATGAAAAGTTCCTGTCCTTAGTGTCAAAGGTGCTTTAAAACCACTACGAAAAAGATAAATACATTCATTGAATAATAAATTGACATAAATAGGCAATTAAAAAGAAAAAAATAGAAAATACAAAGAATGTGAAGAAAATATTCAGCTGATTTGATCTTTAGTAATCTAAGAACAGCAATTAAAAATGAAATCTGTATGTCTATGTCTTTTCAAGTTAGCAAAGATTGGAGAAACTATGGTATTTTCAACATTTGGGGGAAAAGAGAATGTCACATGTCCCCAGGTATATAAATGGATACAAATTCTGCAAGGAAGTTTTCACTATATACCAAAAACTTTAAAGAGTTGTTTGCCCTTTCACATAACAACTCTGCTTCTAGCAATTCATCTTAAGAACTAATTGGACAAAAGTGTACATATACAGATGCTCATCAGAGCATTTTTTATTACACTCAAAAAAATTGGAACAGCTTAAATGTCCAAAAACCAAAGGTTTTGTTAAATAAATGATGGTACAGTGGTGAATGATGGAAAACAACGCCATTAAGGTTTTAAAAGTATATTTACTGACATGGAGGAAATTTATAAGATTAAATGAATAATATATTTTAACTGGCATATATAACATGATACAATTTTTGAAAGAAAAAATTTTCAATGTTATGTGCATAAAGCATATGTTAATAGTGTTAAAATAAGCAAAAAGTTAATAACATTATCTTTAAATGATAAATTTTAGGTGATTTTTATTTTCATCTGTTTATTCCTGTTAAAAAAATACTACATGAAATAAGCCCAAATCATAAATCCAGAGTTATTTCTTCAATGACCCCTCAGCCCTACTCCTTTCTCCCTCACTACGTGAATAAATGATAGAAGAGGCTGGAACCTATTATCACCAATTAATAGTCATTAACCCCCTCCCCTCTAGCACCGCCTCTGTAATTTGCATAATACAGAAATGAGTCTGAAATCCTCTGCCCAGGATCTCCATGCACTTTACTGAACCTACTAGTGTTTCTGCTTTTAAGCTAGAACTTTAGGCAGCATTTCCAAAATCATGATATGTTCACATGTAAACCAAGTGATCAAAAATGTACATGAATACGAGCCTGTCTTACACACCTAAAAAGCCTACAGTAGCTTTTATCAGTGTAGTTTACCATTTCTCAAAACTGCATCTATGTCATCTGCCTCTGTCATTTTAGAGACGATTGAAAGTTTGATTTTGAATATGAAAAATTCTTAGACTGCATAACAGGTCTATAATTGATAGTTAACCACTCATATTGAAAGGTAGCCAGGGCCAAATAGACTATCCATTTATTACCCTTATGTTCTTATGGATTAATGTTTTTAATTAATTTGGCCAAATTGTGGTCAACTTTCTGTTAAGAAAATCAAAATCCAAGAAAACAAGTAACCACTTTTTGATGTACAAAGAGAAATTCATATTCACTTAAATATTTTAAAAGGTCAAAAATGACCATATAAATTGCATACTAATAATAAAACATATTTCAAAAGGCAATGGCCAACATAGAGTACTATTCACTTTTTTAAAAATAGAGCATTCCTATTTTAGAGCAAGGAAGAATTTGCAATACAATGGATAACTTTAAAGATGAAGAAATTCTAACTTTTACTTAGTAAGAAAGAATAAGTGAATTTCATCTTTTCTTCCTTAACTAATAAAAATCTTACAAGCTCCTTTATTCCTATAAGGCAGCACATACCAGACCAAACCAATATAAACTTACAAAGACTTTTTGAAATTATGCAATTAGTTTATTCATTTGAAAAAATTTTTATGAGTGACTTCCTAATATTTTCCCACATCATCATTGATTATCTTTGGAAGAGAAGTATTGGCTGAATGGTACTTGTCCTTTTAGAATATCGAAGAAAATATTTCATTCTTTTAGAGCTATCAATTCCCACTGAGAACCAACTCCTCTGATGGTACTAAATAAATAATAAGAATAAAGTTACAATATCCAATGTCTGATTCAGCACCCATCTTAATGAGTTTTAAGGCCATGTTAAGTGCTTTGAAATCTTCAGAGAGTAGGAAGGACAATATATTGTACCACCCATTTGGAACATAACATCATTCTATCAGAGATTAATATTTCAGTTCTTCATTTTATTTCAATATTTTCACTTTGATCTCTTTTGCATTGCCTATCTGTATTTTATGGAAGCAGGGTTTAATATAATACAAAAATAAGCAAAAATTTTAAAGAGCTCAGAAATATTTGGGGGGTTGTCTGGCCCTTTCTACCACTGATTTTTTTTTTAATTAATTAATTTATTTATTTATTTTTGACTGTGTCGAGTCTTCGTTTCTGTGCGAGGGCTTTCTCTAGTTGCGGCGAGCGGGGGCCACTCTTCATCGCGGTGTGCGGGCCTCTCACTATCGCGGCCTCTCTTGTTGCGGAGCACAGGCTCCAGACGCGCAGGCTCAGTAGTTGTGGCTCACGGGCCCAGTTGCTCCGCGGCATGTGGGATCTTCCCAGACCAGGGCTCGAACCCATGTCCCCTGCATTGGCAGGCAGATTCTCAACCACTGCGCCACCAGGGAAGCCCTCTACCATTGATTTTTAATAAAAGCGTATTGCATTAAATTGAACAGCACCAAACTAGTACTTAAAAGAGGCATGTGTTACATAAGAGAAACAAGCTCTGGTCTCACTGTCTGTGGGACTGCTGGCTGATCATGTACCCAGTCGAGGCCTCAGTCGTCTCATCTAAAACAATGATGGCTGGATGAGACAATCTCCAGCTGCAATATTCTTTGCGCACATGAAATCCAAGTTGAGAAAAACCTGTACTGAACATGTCTAATTAGGGTGGCTTGTGCTACAACATAGCGGTACTTACTTAGAAATCCCAACCTAAGAATCCTCAATTTTTGAAAACTCCAAAGTTCATACATTGAGAAAACCAAATCCCCTCCCAAGAAAGATAAAATAATCACCTTCAAATATCAATTCACCTTGACTAATGGCGTAATTTGTTCAAAATACTTCTAGAATCAAACCAGTAATTCAGTCTGGAGCGTATCCATCTAGAGCCAAAGAAGTTTACTTTTATAAGTGAACATATCAGAGATAGTCATCTGCAAGCTACCCCTAAGTTCCCAAGGGTTAAGATATGTGGAAAGTAAAAATAAACAAAAGGCTTTTAGTAATTACTTAACCTAACAGTTTCTTCCCTTTTCAGTATCATTAAGAATTCATTTCACAAAACTAACCAAAGTTTAGAAAATTCCATTTTGATTTCACTGCTAGTAGGTCTGACTCCCCTGAGATAAAAACACTGAGGACCATTTCTTTGAGACTTGGGTCCCAGACAAAGCTTTGCCTTCCCTGAGAAAGGAGTACACTTCCTCCTTTCTGATGGCTGATTTGTAATTTATCATGCTTCCCTCGTACCCAACCTGCCAAGAAGCTTAGACTTAAGGTCGAAACCCAATCACAGCAACCACGTGAACGGTTGAAGTTAGCATATTTTCCTTGTCCTTTTTCCTATACCCTGCTTTTCTATTTTATTAACCTTGTTGCTAAGTCACATTTTATAAGTCATTGCAAACTCTTTTGGAAAGAGGTGAAGTATAAATAAATACCACTGTGAAATGAGCATAACATGTAAAAATTACAGTCTATATTTAAAGAACAACATTCTTCACATCTATACAAGGATATTAAAATTAAAAGTGAACTTATTTGGAAGTGAACAGCATGATATCAGCAAAATTTAGACAAGTAAGTTATTTGTTTATTTGACGCTTCATCAACTGTCTCAATCCATTTTGCTTTATTAATCTCTCAGGGAAAATTGAGGCCTCTCTGAAGACTTGGAGTGTTCAATTAAATTAAATATTTTGTAAAAATACATGTAACTAATTTTTAGGTGAATGTCTAACTTCAAAGAGGAAACAAAACTCTTAAGAACTGGAGGCTCTGTGTTATTTAGGGGAGTGCTGGCTGCAATAACAAACCCAAAATGTGTAAAGACTCAAACACATTTGAAGTTATTTTTTGTTCATGTAAGAGTCTGAGAGTTTTTTCTAGTTAGCAGGACAATCTCCTCCATGTGGTGCTTTTTTTTCTTTTTATAAATTTATTTATTGATTTATTTTTGGTTGCGTTGGGTCTTTGTTTCTGCGTGCAGGCTTTTCTCTAGATGCGGCGAGCGGGGGCTTCTCTTGTTGAGGAGCACAGGCTCTAGGCACACGGGCTTCAGTAGTTGTGGCACGTGGGCTCAGTAGTTGTGGCGCACTGGCTTAGTTGCTCCGCGGCATGTGGGATCTTCCCGGACCAGGGCTCGAACCCGTGTCCCCTGCATTGGCAGGTGGTTTCTTAACCACTGCCTCACCAGGGAGGTCCCGTCCTCCATGTGGTGCTTTAGGGACCTAGTTTCCTTCCATCTTTGGCTTCACCATCCCCTAGGGCACCCAGCTAACAGAAAGGAAAACACTGACCTGAAAATAATATATCACTCCCACTCACATTCCTTTGGTGAAGAGTAGTAAGGGGGCCACAACTAGATATAAAACAAGGCCTGGGGGGTTTAAGGAGTTGGGACTAGGAAATGTAGCTCATGGCTGAATGGCCACTTTCCAGTAATGACTCCATACAATGGAAAGGGGACACATAAACCTATGTGGGCAGCTTGCCCTTCCTGCTACAGGTTCATGCCTTTCCACCCTTTTGCTTTCTTTCTCCAAACTCTTCAACCTCTATGCAAGGGCAAACATTCAAACACCCAGTGGTAATTTGGAAGCCTAACTTGGTCTATGTCAGTCTAGGTTGCTGGCAGAGAAGAGCTGTTGGTAAAAGGCAGTTGACAGAACAAGGAAATCACATGAAAGACAAGTAAACACCAGCCCTGAGATCATAAATGGACATCTTCCCTCTGTGCTGTTGAGTCCATGGGAAAGATAAACTGGATAGCCCAGGACAGACTCAAACTCATTTTCTTTTCATCAGTGAAGGTTCTTTGTTCAATGTGTTACAAATATGATACTTCTGAAAGACTTTTCTTATTAAGAAATTTACACATCAGAAGATTGCCTTTGTCGAGTCATATATCCTGATACTTATTCAGGAGATACAGTTATCATCTGGGTTCTGGGTATAGCTCAGCCAATAAGTATATGTGTGACTTTTAGACCAGGGGCCCCCAACCCCTGGGCCATGGTCTGCACAGCAGGGGGTGAGTGGTGGGCGAGTGAGCAAAGCTTCATCTGTATTTACAGCCGCTCCCCATCGCTCACATTACCGCCTGAGCTCCGCCTCCTGTCAGATCAGCAGCGGCATTATATTCTTATAGGAGCGCAAACCCTACTGTGAACTGCACATGTGAGGGATCTAGGTTGCGTGCTCCTTATGAGAATCTAATGCCTGATGATCTGAGGTGGAGCTGAGGTGGTGATGCTAGCGCTGGGAAGTGGCTGCAAATACAGATTATCATTAGCAGAGAGGTTTGACTGCACAGAGACCATAATAAATCAATTGCTTGCAGACTCATATCAAAACCCTATCAGTGAGTGGCAAGTGAAAACAAGCTCAGGGCTCCCGCTGAGTCTGCATTATGGTGAGTTGTATAATTATTTCATTATATATTACAATGTAATAATAATAGAAATAAAGTGCACAATAAATGTAATGCGCTTGAATCATCCCGAAATCATACCTCACCCCCCGCCCCCTGCTGATCCGTGGAGAAATTGTCTTCCACGAAACCGGTCCCTGGTGCCAAAAAGGTTGGGGACTGCTGTTTTAAACAACCCATTTCACCTCTACAGCACTCAGATTCTTCATTAAAAAAAGAAAAAAATGAAGGGATTGCACCAGTCACTAACGTCCAATTAATATCCAACTGAAAAACTCTGAAATCTGCATGGCATATAAAGCTAATTCAACTCAAACTCACAATATATTCTGGCATCAATGGTAAACCAGGTTATTATAATAACTGCATCCATTGATTGGATTTTGAACAAGTAATGGTTTGTTAAATCCAAATATTGCCTACAGTGAGGAATATTTCCATATATCAGATAGCGTTTCACCAAATGCCTAATCGACTGCTATAGAATAAGAGTTTAGATAGGCCTTTACCTCTTTACAAACATGGCATTGCTTTTAATTGAATCGCACGAAACTTCACACACAGCTTCTGAACCTGAAAAGAGAGTGCACTAAAGTTATTAATCAGGATGTGTTATAAAAGTAAGTACCAGTCTACACTCGTTGGGTGTTTTAGAATGTCATTCAGTAAACAGCCGAATGACTAGTTTAGTGAGCTAAATCATAATCTCGTTACCCAATTGGGAAACTGCCTTCCTTAAGCACTGCCCCGGGACGGGGAGCAGCTGAGGCAGGAAATGTGCCATCTTCACCCACTCCCCTGGCACCACTCAGTGGTCCATGCTTGGGAAACTGTCCTTTGCGGTGTCTTGCAGAACTTTACAGAGGTCAGTATCCACTGTGCCTCCCCCTACAAATAGCACCAAAAAGAATCACCCAACATCTAACTCTCAATTTAAGAATTGAATAGCAAGATCTTTGGGTTTTGCTTAATTTGGTTTCCAAACCCTCACTAAAGAAGTTTGCTGCAGTTCTATAAACTAGTAGGCAGCATTAAAGAGGGAGGGGTTAGTTCTACAGGGGAGTGAGTGGGGTGTTTAGAAAAAGGTTCACAGATAAGGTGACACTTGAAAAGGCCCTTCAAAGACAGGAGGGATAAGGAGATGGACAAGGAGGGAAAATCTTCCTAAAATGCACAGGCTAGAGAAATAAACCAGGATCACATCATAGAGGACCTGGGACTGGAGGCTAAAGAGTTTGAAACTCATCCTGTGGATGATGGAAAGTTCCTGATGGATTTTAAGCATCAGGGTAACAAGATAAAACTGTATTTTGCTAAGACTGTAATCCTGGCCACAGTGTGGAGGAGAAATTGTGGGCCAGAGTGGAAACAGGGGGTCAGTCAGGAGATAGTTGTGGTAGTTATTACAAGGTAGGTTTACTATATACACTAGGACAAAGTTCCTGGGCAGAAAAACACCCCTCACCCCACTCCAACCCTTAGGCATGTTCACAAGCAACAGGAAATTTCACACAGACAAATGCTCCTAATCTGTACATAGATGCTTCCAGGCAGTAACCTTAGCTGAAGTTGTATTTATGAAATGCGTGGAGCTAGATGAGAATGCCTTCCTCTTTACTGATTACTTTCAATTACACATTGGGATAGTCTTTTGCCAGATATGCCTTATGATTTAGATCAGTGCTTCTTTATCTGTGAGGAAGGACCAGGTTTTGTGTTTTCTTTTTCCAATTTGTCACAGGCTGACACTTTCTTCAAATACAATAATGATAAATTACTAGAAAAATGAAATGAAAAAGCAAAGAATACAAAATACAAGCCCTTTTTCTAATTTTATTGAACAAACAAAAAATAACTCCGTCAAATTGCTATCAGAGTCTCTGAACGCTTACTCTCAGTTTCTGCCGTGTACCAGTGGGAGTTTGCAGACTGGCACAAGTCCACAGACCACACTGAGTAGCACTGGTCCAGATGGGCAGAGCAAGAGGTATGGAGCACAGGAAAAGTGACAACCTCCAAGGGGATCCTAGACTCCCCTAGTTTATTCTCCCCAAAGAGACTGAATGATGACAGTACTAAAACCGGTAGGCAAAAGTGGTCAGACACAAAGTCCAGCTTTGTGTTATGAAACAATGTAAACAAACCAGCTTTTTTATTAGAGTTGGGTCAATGGGGATGTTTCCCTCCTACATAACTTTGCTTCCAGCAACCACTGAGACCAATATTTAAACATGTTAGCACTGATGAGCAATGCCAGAAAAAATATAATCAAACAAAGTGACTAAATTAATAATTTATATACTAACAACTACGTGAAAATATAAGGCATGAGGAATTAAATTAGAAAAAAAATGTAATCCAAATTAGAGTACATCTCAATTAAATTAGATTCCCCAAAAGTGCTGTAAGTTTAGTTAAAGCCCATAGCACTACAATGACCTTAGCATCACTAATGGTAACTAGGCTTGGAGCATATGTGGTATATTTGAAGCACTTTATAAATACTTACGTGGATGCTTTGCTTAAGCTTAAATGGTCATAAGATTCTTCCCCGACCTCTCTTTACAGGGCAATAATAATAGTTATTTATTGAACACTGGTTGGCTTCAGAGACATTCTCTTTAAATACACCCCAACAACCCTGTAAGATAAGTATTATATTCTCCCATTGTAAAGGTGAGAAAACTGAGGTTCGGAGAAGGTAAATACCTTATGAAAGGTACACAATTGTTAAGAGAAGAGACCACGTTGAAACCCATATCTCTGATACCAAAGCATGTCATTATAGCCAATATGCTCTACTGTATTCTGCCTGAACCATTGGCTCAAAGTGGTGTTTTGACCCAGAGGCTAGAGACAGCCTGGCTGGAGTTGCTTTTTCAGCTTTGACTGAGATGGAGATATACTAGTTCTTGACTCTCACTCAGTAGTAAAATCCCTAGCAAGGTGCTACCACCCAGGACAGCCCAATCTCTGTAACCGCCTGTCTTTTTTTTAACTTTTTATTTTGTAATAACTTTAAATTAATAGAAAAGTTGCAAAACTAGTACAGAGAGGTTCTCATATACCCTTAATCCATTTGCCCCTAACGTTAACCATCTTACATAACCACAGTACCATTAATGAACCCAGGATATTAACATTGTTACAATACCATTAAGCTACAGACCTTGTTTGAATTTTGTCAGCTTACCCATTAATGCCATGTTTCTCATTGCATTTTGTTTTTCTCCCTCCTCTGTCTCCTCCAATCTGTGACAGTTCCTCAGTCTTCGTCTTTCATAACCTTGACACTTTGAAGAGCACAGGTCAGTTGTATTGTAATATAATACAATATAATCTAATAATATATTATAATATAATACAATATAATACCATTAGAATGTCCCTCAATTTGGATTTGCTGGATGTTTTGTCATGATTACCTTACGGTTATGGATTTGGGGACAGAACATCACAGAGATGATGTGCCTTCCTAGGGTATTGTCTCAAGCGATGCACATTGTCACTGTCTTTTATTATTAAGACTATGTATGTCACTATTATTATTAACCTTGATTAAGGGGTTGTCTACCAGATTTCTCCACTGGAAAGTTACTATATTTTCACTTTGTATTTATTTGGAGACGATATATTTTGAGATCCTCCTGCCAGCCTTTTTAATTTTGACATATCAGCTTGCTAATTTTAGCATAGTTTTTTCCAGTGGAAATGTATTTTAACAGGTGATTACCATGGTTTAAGATATTTACTATAGATATTTTTTGCATTGAATCTGATCAATCCTGACCATCTATCTATGCTTTAAAGACTATATGTATACATGTGTGTGTATCTTTGTCTGCACACATACGTATTCAGATCTGTTTTGTGAGCAAGTTGTTTTTTAGTTGAAGTATAGTTGACTTACTTATATTAGTTTCAGGTGTACAACATAGTGATTCGATATTTTTAAAGATTATACTCCATATAAAGTTATTATGAAGTATTGACTATATTCCTTGTGCTGTACATTACATCCATGTAGCTTATTTATTCTATACCTAGTAGCCTGTACCTCTCAATCCCCTACCTCTATCTTACCCGTCCCCATTGGTAACCGCTAGTTTGTTCTCTGTATCTGTGGGTCTGTTTCTGTTTTGCTATATTCATTCGTTTGTTTTATTTTACAGATTCCACATATAAATGAAAACATATAGTGTCTTTCTCCATCTGACTAATTTCACTAAGCATAATACCCTCCAGGTCCATCCATGTTGTTGCAAATGGCAAAACTTCATTTTTTTTTTATGACACTGACTGTTCAGAAGAGGATGGTTGGAGTGGACAAGCAGAGAACAAACCTACTCATCATTGAGAAGGAAAAACAGCCTCTAGGGGACTGGATGAGGAACAGAAAGACAAAGTGAGGATAGACAACAGAGAAGAAGTGGAGCCCTAGAGAACTCTGGAAGAAGACCATGAATTGTCCCTGGCCCCATTGTTCAATATTCCCTTGGTAATTTAACCCCCACTCACTCATCCTCAAGTTTTAGCAAGGCACATTACCTTCCATCTTGAAACTACATTTCCCAGCTAGATGTGGCCCCATAACTAAGTTCCCAACAGTGGCATGTGAGCAGCCAGTGCTGGGAGCACTTCATCAGAAGGGCTTTTCCCCTCTACTCTCTTTCCTTCTTCAACCATGATCCTAGAACACGACTTCTTGTCCGTTTTGTATCATGGACTGATTTGGCATGCTGGTGAACCCCCTGAGACCTTAACAGAATGATGATTTAAATACATAAAGATACTGGGGCTTCCCTGGTGGCACAGTGGTTGAGAATCTGCCTGCCAATGCAGGGGACACGGGTTCAAGCCCTGGTCTGGGAAGATCCCACATGCCGCGGAGCAACTAGGCCCGTGAGCCACAACTACTGAGCCTGCGCTTCTGGAGCCCGTGCTCCGCAACAAGAGAGGCCGCGATAGTGAGAGGCCCCCACACCGTGATGAAGAGTGGCCCCCACTTGCCACAACTAGAGAAAGCCCTCGCACAGAAACGAAGACCCAACACAGCCATAAATAAATAAATAAATAAAATTTAAAAAATAAATAAATACATAAAGGTACAAAGGATTATAAAGGAAATCAGTCATACTGAAATTATAAGAATTATGAAGGAAACCAATCATAATGAAATAGTTATAAAATATTTTTTTAAAATGTATGATACCTTACTCTGTGTATTTCTTTATTGATATATTACATCACAAGATTTAACAAGGGAGGGGGTCTAATGACTAACATGGTTTTAAAGTGATGCATAGAAATGGTAGTTTGAGATAACTGCAGTAACTATAATGTGATTTGATAATACATGTGCCTTCCATTGGTGACAAAGTCACTAGTCTGGCTAACATCACTATGGGTTGTTGCCTATAATTGAAGGAAACACTATATTTCTGTTAGAGGTTTTCTAACTCAAGTTCATAGACATCCTAAATTCTATCCATAGACCCCAGATTAGAGGATATTGGAGCAAGAAGATAGAAGGACTGACCCTGCATGACCCATGGTACAAAGCCACCACTTGCTCTGGACTCCCTCCCTATTGACATCTGGGCTGTTACTTAAAAAGAGAGAAATTTCTATATTGTTTGAACAACTTTGCCGTTCTTTTTCTGTATATGACTCTCAGTTACGATAGCTGAGCTGTACTCCAGCTCACTAGTTCTCAAACTTTTTTGTCTTCAGAACCCTTTACAATCTTGAAAATTGTTGAGGACCTCGAAAAACTTTTATATGGGTTATATGTATTGATATTTACCACATTAGAAATTAAAACTGAGAAATTTTTATTTTTTCATTCATTTAACAATAACAAAACCATTACATGTTAACATCAATAGCATTTTAATGAAAGATAGCTGTATTTTCCAAAACAAAAAAAAATTAGTGAGAAGAATAGGCGTTGTTTTACATTTGTGAAAATCTCATTAGTGTCTGGTTTAATAGAAGACAGCTGGATCCTCATATTTGATTCTGCATTCAATATGTTTTGCTTTATTGTTTTGGTTGAAGTATATGAAGAATATTCAACTTCACACAGATATGTAGTTGGGAATGGGAGGGGTATTTTAATAGCCATTTGAGATAATCTAGGGTATTTCTTATTGATATTATACAAAAACTTGACAAGTGGTAGTTTCTTAAAAGTTAGTTGTAATGTAAAATCTGAAACCATACAAATGAACTTTCATACTCTGTTGCATTAAAATCCATTGGTCTGTCTTGCACTTTGAATGGCTCTCTTACCCATGCACAATTTTGTCTCATGAATTGGTCATTTTGAAAATATTGGTTCATTGAGTTATGCAGATCTTCCACATGCTGATGCATCATTAGACAATATGCAAAAATCACACTGGTTAAATTCACCACTGATCTCATCAAAAAAAATTTTTAAGTATTGGGACGCTGTCAAGCTCATGGTGGTGGATACAAGTCTTCCACAAATATAATTTTCACTTGAAAGCTCAAATGCTATCATTGGCAATAAATACTGTCAGTTGTTTTCCTTGAAGTGACAGGCTTCCTTAATACAGTCTTAAGGAAATATCTGCCAACCACTATAGCTTGTCTATCAGTCATTCTTTCAAGTAAAAATGGTTTTCTGCAAAAAAGAAGCTAATTCATCTCACAGCTCAAGCAAGCACTTTGTCTTCAGACAACCCTCACAGTTCAGGATGTGAAAAAGTACTTTACATACACTTCCCATTTTGGTCCCCAGAACATTAAAAAGACATGCACTCAAGGGTTGAAATTTGATTAAATTAATTTTGTTTTATTAATTAGTTTAATAAAATTTCTATTTCTTTATCAAAGACATTCGTAAGTGAAACTGACTTTTTAAAAAAATATATACTGTGAGGGCCTGGTAGTGAAGAATACAATCGTTACTAGAATTTTGGTATCACAACCTTGATTTGTGCTGAGGTACCAGCAATTTCACCATCAGTGCAAATGGCAATACAGTGAAAAGGACAAATAAAATCTTAGTGTTATTATGAAAATAGTTTGACATGTGGAATGCCTGAAAGAGTCTGAGAGACCCTTAAGGGCCCAGGGACTGGACTTTCAGAACTGCTGCTGTAACTAATACAACCTCCAGGACCTAAAACAGGTGATAAACTGGATGGGAACTGCTCAGGGAAAAGGAACACAAGGTGACAAGAAATGAGTCAGTATCAAGTTTAATGCTCTGCACATGACCCTGGCCAACGGTCATGACCCTGAAGAAGTACTGTAACAGAGCAGGACCCTATGGGGCCTTCCTGGGACAGAGCGCCCACGACCACCATGTCCTCTGTGACTGCCTCTTGTCTGTAGAAAAACTTTAGCCAAATAATAAATTTAATCAGAGAAATGAAAAAAAAATGCAGAAGCAAAGGAACGCAGTAAAACACGACAAAATAATAATACTTTAGCCATTAAACAAAGTCAAAGACCATTAGTCCCTCCTCAAGGGCTATAGGTAATATCCTGAGCCCTATCCTGTGAGCGGTTTTGCAGATACTGAAACCCCCATCAGGTGGAAGAAGTTAATGACATGATGACCAGACTGGAACCATGACATAAACTACTCCATCTTACACAATTCTGAGAACTGGCCTCAAGGAAATGGGAACAAACTGACCCTGGAATTGAAGATTAACTGTACGTAAAACAATCAAGATGATGCTGATCAGACCATGGCATGACCACTCTTAAGACGACTGTCAGAGTTGCCTGTGCTGTTCTGCATGTAGCCCCCATCCCCACCCCCGCCTGTGCACCCCTGAAAGTCCCACTTTAAAAACTCTTGTCCCCAGATCGGCAATGGGGAGTTGGTTCTTTGGGACATGAGTCCACCTTCTCCCCAGGATTGCTGGCTTCCTCAGTAAAGCTATCTTTCCTTCTACCCAACACTTGTCTCTTGGATTCTTGAGGGATGAGCAGTCAAACCCAAGTTCAGTAACAGTATGGACCTTGGTTCTACAGGCTGCCCCTGGGCAGGCAGGCACTTGGGTTTCATTAACTTCCTTGACCTCTCCTGTCACGGCTTTGTCCAGCCAGTAAGCCAGTAAGGCCTCTCAGGTTCTGAGATCTCATCATTTCTCTTGTTTTGTCCATGTAGCATTCCTCCTACACCCCACTTCTTTTCCAGACTGCCTATTTTCTGAAACTGATCCCATCTCCACGTCTGTCCAGGTGTTTTGCAGTGGGATGAGTAAGGTTACAGCATGACCCAGCTCTCAGGCTGCAGCTAATCAGTGCAGAGGTGGACCCCAGACTCAAGCTGTGTCCATAACCCTTTGCTGAAAATGTTGACTCTGGGGGTGCAAATGGGTCAGTCTCTCTCCAGATGGCTGAAGCTGTAAGATAGAAACCAGTGGTTCTCAAACTAGGCATGCATTAGAATCACCTGGAGGGCTTGTTAAACCAGACTGCTGGGCCCCACCCAGAGTTTCTGATTCTATAGGTCTGGGGTAGGGCCTGAGATTTTACAGTCTAATGATTTCACAGGTGAGGCTAATGCTGCTAGTCTGGGGACCACACTGTGAGACTGATGTAAAGTTCCAGAACCATCAGGGATCAAGGTCATGGTTCCCATTCTACAACTAGAGAGGTTGAAAAAAATATGTCTGGAGAGATAGAGAAAAAGAGAGATAAATAGATAGACAAAGGGAGAGAGAGTGGGAGAGAGACAGACATAGATAGAGACAGAAACAGACAGACAGACAGAGAGCCTGAAATATAGAGGTAAGATTTGTAGATACTATCCTGGTAGTTTTCAAGGGCTGTTTCCATTGGTTCCTGAATTTCAGCCACATGCCTATCTTTGGGCTCCACAAAATCCCCTGCATCCTTGGAATATAATAAAATGTGGGTTAAAGTTGGGTTTCTGCCCCACTAAGCTCAATATCTTCTTAACAGATACACCCTCCCAGAACCATCCCTGCAGAACTGGCTTTTCCCTTAAATTCTATTTGGAACCACAAACCAAGGCAACGGAAACAGAACGGATGTCATGAAGCCTCTCACAGACACCAAGACCTCAGCCAAGATCTGCATCAAAGCTGCTAGTTGGTGAAGTAGAGCCCCAAACACCAATAGGATTCTCAGTCACAGCTCAGGGGATAGCATCATGGATGGAAATGCAGGTTCTGGGTGAGAATGCATTGGTTTCAACCTCACTCTGCTACTTGCCAGCTGTATATCATGAGCCAATTACTTAAACTCCCTAAGCCTCAGTTTCCTTATCCATAAGGCAAGGATGACAATAAGACCTGCCTCAAAACATTCCTGTGAAAATGAAACGGGATCTGTAGGGCAGCTTAGCACAGCATCTGGCACGGGGTGAGCTCTCAAAAATGTTGATTACAGTTATCTTTTTTTTTTTTTTTTTTTTTTGACCACACCGCATGGCATGTGGGATCCTAGTTCTCCAACCAGGGATTGAACCCATGCCCCCTGCAGTGGAAGCACGGAGTCCTAACCACTGGACCACCAGGGAATTCCTATGCTTATTATTAATTATTGTTTCTGGTCTCTTCTCACTGTGATCCTGGATCTTCAGAACCACATTCATGGATCCTGGTCTCTGGTCCTCTGGATTTGGCTTTTGGGCTTGATCTCTCCAGGCTATGCTCTCTCATGTAGGGCTCCTCATCCAGTTCCAGCTCTAAGCAATCTAGCTGATAGATGTACCAGGAGATAATTCCGGCCTCCAAATCATCATGGCTGTTAATTCCATCAAAGGTTGAGAGTCTTCAAGGGAGTGTCCCAGCCCCAACCATCTGGGCAAGAATTCCAAGGCAAAACAAGGCCTGGGAATGGATTTCTGCAAGCTGGTAATAAGAGTCAGCTCATATGTGACAAGGGACAAAGATGATGGAAGCAAGCTGAGGTGGGAAGAGTTCTGATCCTACGTTCAGGTGTTATAGTGGCTTCTCATGCAGTGTCCATGGCTTCAGGTATGAGGATCTGGCGTCAGTTAAGAACCTGATAAGGGGGAGATATAGCTCCTATCAGATAGGACACCAACGTCACCTGCCACTCAACCACGTTGAAAAATCAGTCTCTGTCTTCAGTTTCTCCTATTTTCAGCTTGCTAGGCCCTGTGACCTAAAAACCCAGGACAGCCACCTGCTACAGAGCCAACTCCTAGAGTGAGCCAACAGTGATATCCTGACAAGGGAAAACACAGAAAAACAGATAACCCAAGTTCTATACCCTTTGGGTATTTCCATCCGTGACCCTCATCTCTGTCATCCTCAGAAATCCTCTCTCGTGCCCTCACGTGCTTCTACTGCCTCATTCCTCCTCCTCCCGTTCACCTGGCTTCCCGTACTCGCCTAGGTAGCTTGTATCTCTATGTTCCCTGGGACTGCTGGCCATGACTGAATGTGACCCTCCTCCAGGACCAGTGTCTCCTTGACAACTTTCTCAAATTGAGGCTGTGGATTCTCCCCTGATCCCAGCATCTCCCCTGCCTCTTCCAAAACTCCCTCCTCTGAGGTTTTCCCGTTCAGCCGTCTCATTCACTCCATGGTTTGAGTTACTGCCTATGTATTGATGACTACTAAATCTTTATTTCCGTTCCATCTTTGCCTCTGATCACCAGACTCGTATATCTAACTGCCCTTCGAAATCCCCAAAGTTGTCCCTGAGGCACCTTCCAATGAAATGCTCCAAACGGAACCCCCTATTCTTAAAGTTGCACACTTAATTTTTACTCCTGTGTTCTGTACTTCAACACACGGCCACGTAGCAAGGAGCTGAGGACTTCTGCCAACAACCAGCACCAACGTGTCAGCCAAACGAAGGAGAGACACCTTGGAAGTGGATCCTCTAACCTCAGTCAAGACTGCAATTGACGGTCTCGCGAGATCGCGGGCGGCAGCGCGCGGGGAGAAGGTGGCCTGGGAGGTTCACGGTGAAGGTGCTAAGAAAGAGAGTGTAAGACAGTAAAATAATTAAATATTTTTACTGAGTCTCTTCAACAGGCCACATTTAAGAGGTGTCTCGTAGCCCCTGCTGCCGGAGGCTGGAACACAATGGGTCACACAGGGACACTAGACACCGAGGATGAAGTGGGACCTTTTAACCCATCTTGCTCCAAGTCCTCAAAGTGAAGCCATTGCCCACGAATTCCAGGGGCTCTCCTTGCTCTCCAGTCAGCACCTGCCCCCCTCGGAACAAAAGGAAGATTATGCTCCAGCCGAGGCTGCAACAAAGAGGACGAGAGGACAGCTAGTGGACCAGGGCATCATGCCACCTCCGAAGAGCCCAGCGGCATTCCATGAGCAATTAAAAGATTTGGAAGGGGCCAGAACCATAAACTTTTTGAAGCACAAGATCTGGAGCCGACCCGATGGTTCTGAACTTGTCAGGATGCCCATTTTAGAAAGAATGTTTGCAGAGCCATCCTTGCAGGCTACTCGGATGAAGTTGAAAAGAGCTCAACTAGCTGATGATCTGAATGAAAAGATTGCTCAAAGACCTGGTCCTATGGAGCTGGTAGAGAAAAACATCCTTCCTGTAGACTCCAGTGTTAAGGAGGTAATTATAGGCATTGGGAAGGACGACTGTCCTCAAACTCACGGCAATTTCTCATTTGAAAAAGACAGCAGTGATGCTTTGTCTCCAGACCGGCCAGCCAGCTAGGAGTCGCAAGGGTCAGCCGCATCCCCAAGTGAGCCAAAAGTTAGTGAATCGCCATCTCCTGTGACTACAAACACTCCAGCTCAGGTATCACCTTTCTTGTTTTGACCCCTAAACAGAGGAAGTGCTTTGTTTTTTATATATTAAGGTAATACATTATCACCAGAAGAAAAGTCTGAAAGTGCAGAAAAATATAGATTTTCACATGTAATCCAACCACTGTTAACATTTTCAATAGATTCTTACATTTTATTTCTGTTCTATATACACATTTTTAACAAACAGTTTTGCAACTTGCTTTAAAATTTTTTCATATAACTTTTTTTGAGATATAACGCACATATCCTAAAATCCACCCTTTTTTCTTTTTAACTATGTTAACCATTTTAAGCATACAGTTCAGTAGTGTTACATATATTCACACTGTTGTGCAACAGATCTCCAGAATTTTTTGTCTTGCTAAACTGAAACTAAACCCATTAAAGTGCATCCCCCCAGGGCTTCCCTGGTGGCGCAGTGGTTAAGAATCCGACTGCCAATGCAGGGGACATGGGTTCGAGCCCTGATCCAGGAAGATCCCACATGTGGCAGAGCAACTAAGCCTGTGGGCCATAACTACTGAACCTGTGCTCTAGAGCCCGAGAGCCACAACTACTGAGCCCGCATGCCACAACTACTGAAGCCCATGTGCCTAGAGCCCATGCTCCTCAACAAGAGAAGCCACCGCAATGAGAAGCCCAAACACCACAACAAAGAGTAATCCCCACTCACTGCAACTAGAGAAAAGCCTGCACACAGCAACGAAGACCCAATGCAGCCAAAAATAAGTAAATAAACAAATTAATAAAAAATAAATAAATAAAGTTCATCTCCCCATTCCCCTAGGCCTGGCAACCACCATTCTGTTTCTGTCTCTATGAATTTCACCACTTTAGATATCTCATATAAATGGAACCATACAGTGTCTTTTGTGACTGGCTTATATCACTTAACATAATGTCCTCAAGGTTCATCCATGTTGTAGCATGTAACAGGATCTCTAAGTTTTAGGGCTGAATAATATTTCATTTTATGTATATACCACATTTTGTTTATCCATTCATCAGTGGACATTGGGTTGCTTCCATCTCTTGGCTATTGTGAATAGTGATGCTATGTACGTGTGTGTGGAAATATCTCTTCGAGACCCTGCTTTTAGTTCTTTTGGGCATATATCCAGAAGTGGGATTGCAGGATCATATGATAGTTCTATTTTTAATTTTTAAGGAACCTCCATACTGTTCTCCATAGTGGTTGCACCATTTCACAGTCCCACCAACAGTGCTGAAGGGTTCCAATTTCTCCACATCCTTGCCAACACTTGTTAATTTCTATTCTTTTGATAGTGGCTATTCCAATGGTGTGAAGTGATATCTCACTGTATTTTGTTTGTTTGTTTGTTTTATTGAAGTATAGTTAATTTACAATGTTGTTAGTTTCAAGTGTATAGCAAAGTGATTCAGTTATACATATATATAAACAAATATATATATATATTCTTTTTCAGATTCTTTTCCATTATAGGTTATTACAAGATGTATTGAGTATACTTACTGTGGTTTTGATTTGCATTTCTCTAATTATTAGTGATGTTGAGCATCTTTTCTTATGCTTGTTGGCCATTTGAATCATCTTTGGAGAAATGTCTATTCAAATCCTTTGCCCTTTTTAAAATCAGGTTATTTGTTTTTCTATTGTTGAGTTGTAGGGGTTTTTTATATGTTCTAGATATTAACCCCTTATCAGATATATGGTTTGCAAATACTTTCTCCCATTCCATGTGTCACCTTTTCACTCTGCTGATAGTATCCTTTGATGAGCAGACGTTTTTAAGTTTGATATAGTTCCGCTTGTGTATTTTGGGTTTTACTGCCTGTGCTTTTGGTGTCATACTAATAAATCATTGCCAAATCCAATGTCATGAAGCTTTTCCCCTGTTTTCTTCTAGGATTTTCATGGCTTGGGGTCTTACATTTGGGTCTTTAATCTGTTTTAATTTCTGTATATGGTATAAGATAAGGAACCAACTTCATTCTTTTGCATGTGGATATCCAGTTTTTCTAACACCACTTGTTGAAAAGACTGTCCTTTCCCCACTGAATGGTCTTGGCACGCTTGGAAAGATCATTTGATCATATATATAAGAATTTATTTATGGGCTTTCTATTCTATTGCATTGGCGTATATGTCTGTCTTCATGCCAGTACCACACTATTTTGATTACTGTAGCTTCATAGTAAATTTTGAAATCAGGAAGTGTGAGATCTCCAACTTCATTCTTCTTTTTCAAGAGTGTTTTGACTACTTGGGGTCCCTTGAGATTCCAGATTAATGTTAGGATAGATTTTTCTATTTCTGTAAAAAAAAAAATGGCGTTGGGAAAATCACCCTATTAAAGTGTATACTTCAATGGTTATTAGTATATTCACAGACTTGTGCAACTCTCACCACTATCTGATTCCAGAACACTTTCATCTTCCCAAAAAGAAGCCCATACTCATTAAGAGTTTCCTCCACTCAGTCCTAAGCAACCATCAGTCTACGTCTACTTTCTATCTCTGGATTTACCTATTCTGGACATTTTATATAAGTAGAATCATACAATATGTGGTCTTTTGTGACTGGCTTCTTTTACTTAGTATAATGTTTATAAAGATTCATCTATGTTGTAGCATGTATCAATACATCATCCCTTGTTATGGCTGAATAATATTCCACTGTGTTGATATACCATATTTTGTTTATTCACCAGTCAATGGACATTTACTATTATGAATAATGGTGCTGTGAACACATGTGGACAAGTTTTTATGTGGACATATGTTTTCACTTCGCTTGGGTATATACCTTGGAGTGGAATTGCTGTGTCATATGATAACTCTATGTGCATCTTGCTTTTATACCTTAATAATAATCATAGTAGTGTTCCTTGTCAATAGATATGCATTCATATCATTTTTTTAAAAAGACTTCAAATGACCACAGCACCAGCCAGCATCTTGACTGCAACCTCATGAGAGACCTTGAACCAGAAGCACCCAGCTAAGCTGCTCTTCAATATCTAATCCACAGAAACTGGGAGCTGATAAATGTTGACCGTTGTTTGAAGCCAATAATTGAGGGAGTGGAGGTAATTTGCAAGACACTGTGATAGGCACTGGGATATAGTGGTAAAGACGAGAGATGTTATCCCTGCCCTCTTGGAGCTTACAGACGATCTATGCCCTAGTCTTTCCCTCACAATCATCAAAATATTGGTGCCTGTTCACAGTCCAGATCTTGCACTGCCCAAGAAATATCATTCAGTATCCCTGCCTCACAGGCCCTTGACCTCTTTAGTTTCTAGGATGTGCATCTTCTGTATTTCAGCAGCCGGCTCCTGTGACACATGCTGTGGTCTTGTCACGGATGCATAACTGGACCATCTGTAAAATTTTCAACTCAAATGTACAAGTTTTCCCACCTGGTTATTTCTCTACTCATTATACCTGCTCTGCTCTCCTTAAGAGATCCGGGTCCACGGAGCTCCCCTTGCCTCCCCCTCTGTAGAATCTCTCAACCCCTTCCTAATTTTATTTCCTTCCTTATCCAGGCTAGATCCCATGCTCCATCACACCACATCAACCACCTCTCTGCTGGGACTCTCACTTAGCCTTTCCTTTTTGTCTCCAA
Organism: Eubalaena glacialis; assembly: GCF_028564815.1. Lineage (NCBI taxonomy): Eukaryota > Metazoa > Chordata > Mammalia > Artiodactyla > Balaenidae > Eubalaena > Eubalaena glacialis. Next base: position 144,102,135 of record NC_083721.1, on the reverse strand, counting down.
ACTTGGATATTTTCTCCTCCGTATGGCTATCGCACACCTGTCAGTGCCCCACCCATCTACCTCAGCATCCACCTCCATCCCCCAATGGTTGCTTACCAAGGATACCTGCACCTCTATCTCTGATGACTTTGTACGTCTGTGGAACAGGCTCAGCCAGAGTTCACAGGGCAGTCAGGAGTGCTAAGTGCCCTGTAAGCAGCCCTCAACTGATGGTGAGTGAGGAGATACAGAAAACACCATGTTCTGCACCCACAGTTGATCCTTACCATTGACCAGAAATTCCTCTTTTTTTTTTGGCCATGCCACGCAGCTTGCAGGATCTTAGTTCCCCAACCAGGGATTGAACCCGGGCCCCAGCAATGAAAGCGCCGAGTCCTAACCACTGGACCACCAGGGAGTTCCAGGAAGTGCCTCTATTTGTGATGGCCATCTTTGCCTCTCATGTGCAGTGGCCAGCTCAAGGAATGTCCTCACTTACCCTCAGTGCCACTCTCTTTCTGCTTGACAGAGAAAGTGGAAAAAATCCAGTAGGAACTACATTAAATTCCCTTTCCTACCCTTCTCCTCTGGGGGGAAGAAAAGCACCTTCCTTGCCTCTTTTTCTCACTCATTGCTAGGAAAATTTGTCCCTCCTATCCAAGGCGAGTCTTTCACCTGGATTCTGGATCCCATTTTCTCCCCTCTCATTACTAAAGGTCTCAGATCACCCCTGAACTGACACATGTGATGAAAACTTCCCAGTTATCTTAATTTATCTCCCTGTAGCACCTGAAGTGGCTGACCACTCTCTTCTGAAATGACTTCCTCCTTGGTTTCTGTGGCATTCCTCTTGTAGATTTCCTTCTACATCTCTGGATACCCCCATTTGGTGTTTCCATTAATCAGACACCCCTTAAATTTCTCTCCAAACCACCCACTTCTGTCCCCATCACCACATTGCTAGTCCAGAATACCTCCATCTCAAACCAAGATTACTGAGTGATTCTTCTAGCTACCTCTTCAGCCCGGCTCACCCTCCAGCCCAAATCGATCCATGACTCCTCATCAGTTGGGTCTCGTGGATGGCAAGGTTGGTGGCAGAGGTAGGAGGTGCTAAAGCTGGTCCCCTCCCTCACTCTGCTTGGCCTGGGAGATGTGAGAGATTTTCCACTGGGGAGCTGCTGCTTCTGTCTTGGAGAAATCTCATCTGCTACAGTTGCACTTGAATACCAGCGCTTTTTAGACAATCCCGTCGGACTTCCTAACCCAGCAACAACTGTGGAGTACCCCCTAAATTGAATCGTCCTTTTGTCTTGATATTTCACATATCTCTAAATCCCACACATCAGCTGCAACTTTCTGATATTACTACCCAAGGATTGATACTGATTGGTAACAATTGTGAATTGTTGAATGAATTGTGAATTGTGAATATCCCATTCACATTTGGGATGCTCATGTCTTTCAAGTCTGAAAGAGGAATGACATGCTTCACACAAAAGTGAATGCAATAATAAAGATTATATTTTGCCTTTGATTTTGGCCTCCAAGAGTCTCAGAATTAAATTTGTGTTTCAACTTAATAACTCTCCAAAACCCCTATCTGTGGTGTCTACAAAACTTTGTTCTCATTTTCCATTTGTCTGGATCTTAAAGTCTTATTTGGATTTTCCCCTGATGTATGAGTTCTCTATTGCTGCATACCAAATTACCACAGGTTAGTGGCTTAAAACAACATGTGTTTATTATCTCTGCTTCTATGGGTCGGGAGTCGGGCAGAGCTTAGCTCATTCTTCTGCTTAGGGTCTCACAAAGTTGCAGTGTAGGCGATGGTTGGACTGCATTCCTTTCTGGAACTCAAGATCACATAGTTGTTTGCAGAATTTAGTTTTGTGCAGATGTAGGACTGAGGTCCCCACTTCCTTGCTGGCCGTCAACCAGGGGCCATTCTCAGTTCCATGGAGGCCCTCACGGTTCCTTGTCACATGGCCCTCTCCCAGCCCTCTCACCGCATCACAGCTTACTTCTTCAAAGCCAGCAGGAGAACCTCTCCAGTCTGCAAAGATAGTCTTACACAATGTCACATAGTCATGGAAGTGGCCATGCTATCACTTTGGCCATCTGATGTAACTTAAGGGAGTAACTATCCCATTGTATCCACAGATGCTGCCCAAACTCAAGGAGAGAAGATTATAGATGACATGTATACTAAGGGGCAGGAATCTTGGGGATCATCTTAGAATTCTGCTAACCCTAACCCTAATCTTACATTTTTATTTATTATGTTAAAATTTTTTGCATAACTGTATATATTCTGAAATCTATCTCAAATATTTTAGAGAATAAGTCAAGAGACCATCTCACACTGTATGGTAGATTGATTCTAAAAAGGGCTCACCCCAATTATTCCCTTCCCTGGATCCATGCCTCATGTGATGTGACTTTGTAGCTCTTTCCAGAGATTCTCAGATGGGCTTATGTCTTTCTTTGGCCATAGATTGAAGCTGAAACAACAGTATGAGAGTACTGGGCCTAAACTCGAAGGGGGTTGCATGTTTTTGCTCTCTTCCTCTTGGACCCACACCACTGCCATGGTAACAAGCCCAGGCTCACCTGCTACAGAGCAATGTAAGCTCCCATCCTGGCCAGTCCTAGACCACCTGGCCCCCAGCTGACCCACCAGATGGCCATAGACCCATGAGGGAGCCTACCCAAGACTAGCCAAGCCTATTTCAGGTCAGCAGAACCTCCCTGTCAATCTATAAATTCATGAGAAATAATAAATGATTATTGGTTTAAGCTACGAAAATTTGGGGGTTTTTGTTATACAGCAATACCTAACTGATGGATGTGGGGAAATGCCAGAAAGGACTTGACTGTATAGTGGAAGTAAAGTATCTAAAAAGGCACAATTCATTCATGGTACCCTCAAATCTCTGTGTTTCATGTACTCAATCACTACTGCTGATGGTGGAATGTTTTCAACCTATGTGGCCCATAATATTCATTCAAAAGACTGATGTGTGACTTGGAGTCCTTTCTACAATGATTAGAGCAATAAGGAGATAGAGAAATCAAATAGCTAAAAAAAAAAAAAAAAAAAAAAGCATCTTGCTGTGCTGTTCTAGACACAGCTGCCCTAATAGAGAAATGTGCAGTTTTTACTTTCCTTGCAGTTTTTCAGTTCAGAATTACTTTAAAATAAATCCCAATGAAAGCAGTAATCAATTATGTCAAGAAGAAAACAAAGTTTGATCTGAAAATACTAACGGAATCTAACATTTTAGAAATAAATTACTGTGTCATGTCCTATGGCAACACTGCATCAAATTGCTTAAAGATAAATTGTACAATCAACTCCCGGGTATCTGCATGTGGATTATTCTTTTGGTAGACTACAAAGGGCAAACATTTAATTCTAGATTTTTATCCCTCTTCTCTTCAGTGTATTTCTCTACCACCTTTCTAACTACTTAGTCATGGTATGCTAAGGGGACAGAAATTGAGTGTAATACAGTAATAATTCACTTATATTGCATCATACAAAAATAAGGCATTCAATACTAAGTAAATTTCCAGGATGACCTAAAAGCACACTTGCTTCAAAAAAAAAAAAACTGACCATTCTGATATACATTTTTCTAAAACGTATTTTACATTTTCCCTCCTTAGGAAACAGAATGTGCTTTACTCCTTAAATAAAACTTTATTGTACAAGGTACTTTAGCAGTTGTTAAAAGGATGCAAAGGTGAATCAAAACAGGATTCTAGACTCCAGTGGCTTACAACTGAGGGAGGAAGATGGGTAATAAGACATGTACATAGATTATTCTAGCAGTAAGTTCATTAGAATATAAAGAAAATTTTGAATCCATTTAGTGACATGAGAGAAGGCTGTGTGGAGTTGGATCTCAAGGACAAGAGAGTGAAGCAAGAGAGGCACTTGCCCCAGGTGCAGAATTTAAGGGGGTATCAAAAAACTCAGTTATCAGTAGGGAAGAGATGGATTGGAAATTTGGGATTAGCAGACGCAAACTATTATATATAGAATGGATAAACAACAAGGTCCTACTGTACAGCACAGGGTATATGTTCAATATCCTGTGATAAACCATAATGGAAAAGAATATAAGAAAGAATGTATGTATATGAATAACTAAATCACTTTGCTGTACAACAGAAATTAACACAACATTGTACATCAACTATATTTCAATTAAAGAAAAAGAATAAAATTTTGTTTTAACCAAAAGAAAACCTCAGTAATCAAGATATGTAATATTTTAATGTATAATTCTTAAAGGTCAAAAATTAATGCAAAAATATCTATGATGAACAAAATATCAAAATTTTAAATAAAGACTGGACCAGTAACAGTACCATGCAGAGCCCTATTGGAGTCTGAGGCAAAAGGAAAAACCCATAAAAGGCCATTTGAGTTGGGGACTAAAGAACCCACTAACTAGGAAGTTATGCCATTTTCTTAAAATTATAGTCTATTGTAAAAAATAGTGGTCTACTGCAAGGAATGATCATTTTTGTGATCATTTACAGCTTTCTACAATTTTGGGTGCCACACACTGAGTGGAATATTGAGGTGGAGATTGCACATGTGTTGATGACATGCCAACAGTGATGCTGAAAGCTCGGCCTCTCTGCACCAGTGTGAATCAAATCTCAGTGACAGAGTTTTGGGTGAAGTAGAAAAGAATAGCTTTATTGCTTTGCCCAGCAAAGGGGGACACAGCAGGCTCCTGCCTCGAAAACTATGTGTCCCAACCTGGGAGGATTTGATGAGGGGTTTTATAACAATAGTTCAAGGGTGGGGTTGCTGATAAGATTAGGGCATGTGCAAGATTATGGTCTCCTAATCTTGATGAGTTTCTCTGGTCCCTTTAATCTTGCCTCAGGTGGTTTCTTGAAGGCTCCTCCCTTGATTAGCAACTGTTCAAATCTGCCCTCAGGGAAGGTCATGGAGGCTGGAGTCTTGCCTACAAGAAACTGGGACAAAAAGGCTTCAGTGCCCAGGAGCCCCACAAGGTCCTTCTCTGTTTCGATAGTAGCAGATATCGGTTTCAGGGATTTTGTCTCCTAACGAATTTGGATGATTAGATGGAATCTACAACCTGATACCAACCTTCAAGTTGTAAGTCGGAATATTGGATCAGAATTGTACGGCTCTAATAATAACATTAATGTTTTTCCCCTGACACCCCCCCTCCCCCCCAACCCCACCCTTTCTTCAAGAGACAGGTCTCTCTAGGCAGCCTGAGGCATCCATCTGCCTTGGGGGGAATTAAGACTGCTAAACCAGAATGCAAAGAGAAAGAAAGCTATAGTTTAGCCTCTGACTTGGAAAATAGAATTTTCAAATGCATAGCAAGACTGAAAAGCAAAGTTCTGTCAAAAGAAAAGGAATTTTTGGACTTCCCTGGTGGTGCAGTGGTTAAGAATCCGCCTGCCAGTGCAGGGGACGCGGGTTCGAGCCCTGGTCTGGGAAGATCCCACATGCCGGGGAGCAACTAAGCCCATACGTCACAACTCCTGAGTCTGCACTCTAGAGCCTGCGAGCCACAACTACTGAGCCCGAGTACCACAACTACTGAAGCCCGTGCGCCTAGAGCCCGTGCTCTGCAACAAGAGAAGCCACCCAACGAGAAGCCTGCGAACCGCAACGAATAGTAGCCCCCGCTCGCTGCAACTAGAGAAAAACCCGCGCGGAGCAACAAAGACCCAAGGCAGCCAAAAATAAAAACAAATAAATAAATTTTTTAAAAAATTAAAAAAAGAAAAGGAACTTCTAAATTCCCTTATCTCCAGCTTTAACTTATCAAGAGAAGCTGACTCATCTTTCATAGTGAAGCTGAGTATCCCATCCACCTTTGGCCAAGGCCATGGGGCCTGCTGCCCTAGGTAAGGAGGATGTGTTACCTAGGAAGTGAAAAGCCCAACATGTGCTACTTCTCATAGGATTTCGAGAAGAGAGAAACACAAGAGGAAGGAGATGAGCTTCTCTGAAAATGGCACGGGTTTTGAGAGTTGGACAAAGTTCCAGGACCAGAGGGGATTTTCACAAACTCAATTTGAAGGCACAGGAGGACATTGCCTCCCAGGCTGCCCAGACTCCAGCTTCAGGGACAGCCCCCTTCAGGTCAAACAAGAGCAGGGTTAGGCAGAGTAAGAGCCAGGGTTTAGCTTTCTTGAGTCCAAGTTAGGTGTGGACAGAACTTGAAAGTTCTCCCATGCCCCCAAGGGGAGATAGAAAGGTAAATGAGATGAGAGCCCAGGGGCTTTCTGGGACTCATAGTGGGAAAGAACAAGGTCACCTCAGAGCCGAGACCCTGCGGTAAACTGCCTAAGCCATGAACAGGGGAGGGTGTGCCAATGCGAAGCATGGCAGGTCGAGTGCATAGGCGTGCATATAGGTGCACGGGTTAAACAAGGCACGGTCACATGGGAAGACTCCCAGGTCCTGGCCAAGCCAGTTAACTGTACTCTCAGTTATACGAGCTGCCACCTCTAGCAGCTTACGTAATTCAGTCTGTTCTCTTGGCCCATGTGGTAAGGTGCGACCATGTAGACAAAGGACAATTCTACAAAGACCAGGAAAGCCAGAAGACACCATGAGGTGGACACCGTCGATGCTCTGCCTGGATTCCCTGGTGTCTCCTAACAGCCCCCCACCACTCTTTCCAGTGTGCTTTTGCCTCCAATGCCTGCACTTGAGACTCTTCTTTGGAGATGTCCTTCAGGCTACTGGAACTACTATGGAGGGAATAAGAAAGCCCAATCTCTTCACCTTAAGTCCTCAAGTGGGGACTACTTTGGGAAAGCACTTAAGACCTCAGAGTTCCCTGCAGGACCAGGGTGAGGCTACCGTCTACCTGCCTTTGCCTGAAATTGCACCATTACTTGGCTGGCTCTTCCTCCTATTCTTTTACTGGTTCCTCCTGTTTGTTATTGTTCCTCTTGTTCTTTTCGAGTTTCCTGAGGTGAATGCATAATTCACTCATTTTTCTTCTTTTCAGTGTGATAACATTTAAGTGTATGAAATTTCCTCTGAGTGCACTTTTGATGTAACACTCTGAGTTTTAATACGATGTGAATATGAGTCGTAGTTCTAAATATTCTATTACCGTATCGACTTCTTCTTTAATCTAAAAGGTAAATTGGAAGAGTGTTGTATAATGTGCAAGTGTTTACGTTTCTATTTGGTTAAATAGAAATAGCTCTAAAAACATATGTCCACATAGAGGCCTGCACATGAGTGCTCATAGTAGCATTATTCATAATAACCAAAAAACAGAAACAACCCAAATGTCCATCAACTGATGAATCAATAAACACAATGTAGCATATCCATACAATGGAATATTATTTGGCAATAGAAAGGAATGATATACTGATATAGTGCATGGATGAACCTTGAAAACAGTATCCTAAGTGAAAGATGCCTTTCACAAATGACATGTTGTGTGACTTTATTTATATGACCTGTCAAAAATAGGCAAATCCACAGAGACACAAAGTAGATTAGTGGTTGCCAGGATAGGGGAGGAGTGTATAGGGAGTGACTGCTAATAGTATAGGGTTTCTTTGGGGGGTGGGGGGTGATGAAAATGTTATGAGACTAAATAACGGTAATGGTTAAACAACTCGGTGAATCAACTAAAAACCGCTGAATTGTACATTTTAAGAGTGAATTTTTATGGTACATGAATTATGTGTCAATAAAGCTATTTTTTTTAAAGATACCATTGTTAGCACAAAATGATAAAAAAAATCGGTTGCTCCTATTTCCATAAACTTTATCCGTAGGATCCATATCCATATATCCAATATTTATAAATTGGTTGCTCCTATATCCATATCCAGAAATATATACAGATGGAATATTTTTTCTTATTTTAGGTCCTTGCTATTTATCTTTTTTATATACAGCAGTGTGTATCTGTTAATCTCAAACTCCTAATTTATCCCTCCCCACCCCTTGGAATTTTTTAATGTAGCATACATACATAAATGTGCACTAATACACATACAACTTGACAAATTTTCTAATGATGACGCACCAGTGAAACAGCTCTCTAGATCAAGATGTTACCAGCATTCTAGAAGCCCCCTGAGGACTCCCTCCCAGGCGCTCCTTGGGAGCATGTCTTTAAAGAATCCTCATCTCAAGGTCTACTTCTGGAAAACCCAACCTAAGACAGTGTGGATACAAGGATCCCTTTTCTCTGCCCTCCCCCATACACCCAGAAGCCATTTTTGAGAGAAAAGCAAGAGGCTGAACTTTTATGTGAAAGAATCATCATCAGAGGCTGTACTTCGACTCTCCTGAATGATTAAACTAAGAGAGGTAAAACTGAAAAAGACTCGCCAATAGTCATTGGCATGTGGGCGTGGTCATAGCTATCCGAGGGCTGGGGGACCATGAGAAAAGTCAAAGCAGGTACAGAGAATTAAAGTAACTACAGCTCCCTGCACATCTGATGCCATGTGAGTTGGTCAGGTCATCCCGCCAGGGAGACATGCTATGTAGATCACAGAATTCAGTAACTGGCACGTAGCCATGTCCACTGAAAGTGATTATTCCCCACTGTCTTGCACTGTGACCCCAGAGAAGTAGTTTAACCTCTCTTGGCCTTTGAGTCCTCAGCTAGAAATAAAGGGGGAAAATGCTGAATTACATGTGGTTTTCACATCTATGGTAAGTTAATTATAACTGGTACAAAGAACTTCCACATTTTCATTAGAAAAGGCAAAGGCTCATCCTTATAAATGAGCAGGACAACATAGGTTCCAGCCTTAGAGGGTCTGTGATGAAATCCCTTGCGACAGGCTTCCAGAAGGCAGGGAGAAGGGTCAAGTTCCCCTGTGGCCTTCCGTTGCCTAGGACCATCACGGTAACCTTTGAGGAGGCACATCAGTCCTTTAAAGGAAAAATATGCTGTCCCTTTGAGAATAAACGAAACCCCCTAGGTGAAAAAGACTTGGACGTAGTCAGCTTTAAGTCAAACATTGAAGAGGACTGCTTTAAAAATCTGATTATTTAAGATGCTGTAGTGGAAGGATTTAGGTAGAAAGGAGACCAGTACTAACGAATATCATGCTAGTGAGATTCTTCTACGGCTGAGTATTCAGACCTGACATTGTCAAATTTTATAGGATGGTAAAACCCACCTCAACAGAAGAATGAATTCAAAGCTTCTTGGAGTAATAATATTCAAAATTGTTCATGGTCTGTTCTTCATGCTCCTTTAAAATCATTTCCCACGAATTCTGTTGGCTGTTGGGTCATAGGGTATTGCTCTGCTGTTCCCTTTAACCATCCCCTGTGTTTTTATACCCACTACTCTCTATTTTGGGCTTTTTATATATTTTTTTATTCAATAATTCCTATTTTTCTTTAAGAGTCAGACTCACTTAATAGCCAAATGGGTTAGATCTTGGCTTTAGAAAAAATACAGCTATAAAAGACAGTTTGGGAGATAATTGGATAATTTGAATATGTCCTGGATATTAACTGATAGTAGGGAAGTACTGCTAATAGTATAATCATTATGTAGGAGAATGCCCCTACTTTTAAGATATGTACCTGAATTATTTAAGATGGAATGCTTGATGTCTGTAACTTACTTCCAAATGGATCAGAAAATAGAGAAGATAAAGCAAAGATAGTAAAATGTTAACAATTGTCTAATCTAAATGATAGGTATTCAGATGTTCATTAAGATGTTTTATTCTTTTTCTTCCCTTTTTTGTTGTATTTTTAAATTTTTATTGGAGTATAGTTGATGTACAATGTTGTGTTAGTTTCTGCTGTACAGCAAAGTGAATCAGTTATACATATACATATATCCACTCTCTTTTAGATTCTATTCCCATATAGGTCATTACAGAGTACTGAGTAGAGTTCCCTGTGCTATACAGTAGGTTCTTATTAGTTATCTATTTTATATATAGTGGTGTGTATATGTCAATCCCAATCTCCCAATTTATCCTTCCCCCTCTTCCCTCTTGGTAACCATAAGTTTGTTTTCCATGTTTGTGACTCTATTTCTGTTTTGTAAATAGGTTCATTTGTACCATTTTTTTAGATTCCACGTATAAGTGATATCATATGATATTTGTCTTTCTCTGTCTGACTTACTTCACTCAGTATGACAATCTCTAGGTCCACCCATGTCACTGCAAATGGCATTATTTCATTCTTTTTTATGGCTGAGTAACATTCCATTGTATATATGTACCACATCTTCTTTATCCATTCCTCCATCAATAGACATTTACGTTGCTTCCATGTCCTGGCTATTGTAACTAGTGTTGCAATGAACATTGGGGTACATGTATCTTCTTGGATTATGGTTTTCTCCAGATATATGCCCAGGAGTGGGATTGCTGGATCATATGGTAGCTCTATTTTTAGTTTTTTAAGGAACCTGCATACTGTTCTCTATAGTGGTTGTATCAATTTATATTCCCACCAACAGTGCAAGAGGGTTCCCTTTTCTCCACACCCTCTCCAGCATTTATTGTTTGTAGATTTTCTGATGATGCCCATTCTAAACAGTGTGAGGTGATATCTCATTGTAGTTTTGATTTGCATTTGTCTAATAATCAGTGATGTTGAGCATCTCTTCATGTGCCTCTTGGCCATCTGTATGTCTTCTTTGGAGAAATATCTATTTAGATCTTCTGCCCATTTTTTTTATTGGGGTATAGTTGTTTTACAATGTTGTGTTAGTTTCTACTGTACAGCGAAGTGAAGTAGAGTTCCCTGTGCTGTACAGCAGGTTCTCATTAGTTATCTATTTTATACATGTTAGTGTATATATGTCAACCCCAGTCTCCCAACTCATCCCACCTCACCCTTTTCCCCCCTTGGTGTCCATACGTTTGTTTTCTACACCTGTGTCTCTATTTCTGCCTTGCAAACTGGTTCATCTGTACCATTTTTCTAGATTCCACATATATGCATTAATATATGAATTTGTTTTTCTCTTTCTGACTCACTTCACTCTGTATGACAGTTTCCAAGTCCATCCATGTCTCTAAAAATGACCCAATTTCATTCCTTTTTATGGCTGAGTAATATTCCACTGTATATATGTACCACATCTTCTTTATCCATTAATCTCTTGATGGACGTTTAGGTTGCTTCCATGACCTGGCTATTGTAAATAGTGCTGCAATGAACATTGGGGTGCATGTGTCTTTTTTTTTTTATTTTGTTTAGTTATTTTGGCTATGTTGGGTCTTTGTTGCTGCGCGTGGGCTTTCCCTAGTTGTGGCAAGCAGGGCTACTCTTCGTTGCAGTGAGCAGGCTTCTCATTGTGGTGACTTCTCTTGTTGCAGAGCACAGGCTCTAGGCATGCGGTCTTCAGTAGTTGTGGCACGCGGGCTCAGTTGTTGTGGCTCGTGGGCTCTAGAGTGCAGGCTCAGTAGTTGTGGTGCATGAGCTTAGTTGCTCCGCGGCATGTGGGATCTTCCCGGACCAGGGCTTGAACCCATGTCCCCTGCATTGGCAGGCAGATTCTTAACTGCTGTGCCACCAGGGAAGTCCCACATGTGTCTTTTTGCATTATGGCTTTCTCTGGGTATATGCCCAGTAGTGGAATTGCTGGGTCGTATGGTAGTTCTATTTTTAGTTTTTTAAGGAACCTCCATACTGTTCTCCATAGTGGCTGTATCAATTTACATTCCCACCAACAGTGCAAGAGGGTTCCCTTTTCTCCACACCCTCTCCAGCATTTATTGTTTGTAGATTTTCTGATGATGCCCATTCTAACCAGTATGAGGTGATACCTCATTGTAGTTTTGATTTTTATTTCTCTAATAATTAGTGATGCTGAGCATCTTTTCATGTGCCTCTTGGCTATCTGTACTTCTTCTTTGGGGAAATGTCTATTTAGGTCTTCTGTCCATTTTTTTGATTGGGTTGTTTGTTTTTTTGATATTGAGCTGCATGAGCTGCTTGTAAATTTTGGAGCTTAATCCCTTGTCAATCGCTTTGTTTGCAAATATTTTCTCCCATTTGGTAGGTTGTCTTTTCATTTTGTTTATGGTTTCCTTTGCTGTGCAAAAGCTTTTAAGTTTAATTAGGTCCCATTTGTTTATTTTGGTTTTTATTTTCATTACTCTAGGAAGTGGATCAAAAAAGATCTTGCTGTGATTTATATCAGAGAATGTTCTGCCTGTGTTTTCCTCTAAGAGTTTTATAGTATCTGGTCTTAGATTTAAGTCTTTAATCCATTTTGAGTTTATTTTTGTGTATGGTGTCAGAGAATGTTCTAGTTTCATTCTTTTACATGTAGCTGTCCAGTTTTCCCAGCACCACTTATTGAAGAGACTGTCTTTTCTCCATTGTATATCCTTGCCTTCTTTGTCATAGATTAGGTGACCATAGGTGCATGGATTTATCTCTGGACTTTCTATCCTGTTCCATTGATCTATATTTCTGTTTTTGTGCCTGTATCATAGTGTTCTGATTACTGCAGCTTTGTAGTATAGTCTGAAGTCAGGGAGCCTGATTCCTCCAGCTTTGTTTTTCTTTCTCAAGATTGCTTTGGCTATTCGGGGTTTTTATGTGTTTCCATACAAACTGTAAAATTTTTTGTTCTAATTCTGTGAAAAATTCTATTGGTAATTTGATAGGGATTGCATTGAATCTGTAGATTACTTTGAGTAGTATAGTCATTTTTACAATATTGATTCTTCCAACCCAAGAACATGGTATATCTCTCCATCTGTTTGTATAATCTTTGAGATTTTTTTTCAATCTTCCTTTATGTTTGAAATTTTTCATAATGAAAAGTTGGGGTTGGAGGAAACAAAAGTAAATTCCTGGCATTATCCTAAACCAAAGGTACTTTGACCTCTGCATTTGGGGTCATATCTCATCCCAGCACTAGTACCACTATAGGCCATGCTTGCTGACATATATGCAGCAGAAAAATTTGTCAACTTATTGTTAGCCCTCCCTCACTCTCCAGACACAAGCAGGACACAAGGAAGTTTAGTTCAAAGTGCCAACTTTAGGAGAGTGCTTGTTAAATTGTAAAATCCTATCATCAGTGTAGTCAAGTGTTGGGGAAGCTAGTAAAGTAGTCTTGTTCAGGCTTCAGAGGTGGCACCAGGCCTCTCTCTGACCCGACAATGATGCTAAAGCTGGCTGCATGCCAAACTGCTGAGCTACACCCAGGCCAGCAGGGGTGGCGCCAGCACACATTGTAAACCGATAGATAAGATAGAGGGTAAGTCATGGGACTTCTTGCACCTTGAGGGTCTGGCCAGCCCCAGGGGATCAAGAACATTCCAAGACTTACGAGTTAAGACCAAGGCATTTATGACAATAACCAGGGCTGCAAACTTGCATGCAGGCTGATTGTTATCAGCCTGCGGCCTGGTGCTAAAAGCTGGGCTCCTTCAAGTGGCAAACTGAAGTCTCACCCGTGGGGTGGACACACCACCAGGACCTTCCCAATTGGGACTCCAGTTTGCTGTTCAAGGGACTTCCCAGCACTGCTTGGATCTGGATGTAGGTGCTTCCCCAATTTGGTGATGTATAAACCTCTGTCTTTACTATTCTTTCTTAGTTAGTTATACTATTCTTTTCTTAATTAGAGTACTGTAATCTTTGTTAATTCAATAAACTCTCTCTAAATTCTTGTTTAACTGAGTACAGAGTGGTTATTTTGCCAGCGAATCCTGCGAACCTTGAAACCAAAAGTAAGATTTTCGGCAAAACATCAGGTCCTGGTACAGAAAATGGTTTCTATTAGCATTCAGAGTCCCAACACTGGACACTCAAGTAATCACAGACAGCTTTATGAGAAAGTGGTCTTAGACATGAAAAGTCTTAGATATGAAATCCAATTTGGACTGGGGAGAAAGTATTCCTGGTAGGGTATAAATGTGTTTTGAATAAATATGGGGAAGACAGAACGGCCAAAGTCTGTTTATATGGCAATGAGTAGAATTTGTTCTCTCATTCATTCATATCTAATGGTCTGCTTGGATCAACACAACTGCCTTACACTATACCTATCCAGGATCCAGCTTTGCCTGCCTGTCTTAGCCTCTTCCCATTTCCTGCATTTGTAGTATAGCCTTGCATTGGGTGTGTGGCATTTCCAGGCTCTCAGGTCTCCTTGGTGTGGCTCATGCAAATGTTTACTCAGAGTTCCCGGATCATCTGCTTCTATAATTGCATGACTTTCAGCAATTCAACGCTATTGATTATCAAAGTCCTGCATCCTCTGTAATGCCTCTGATCATAGTGAATCACTCCAGCTTTGCAAGCCATGACTTGGAAGTCACCCTTGACATCCCTCTCTACCTCACATCCAATCCATCCCCAAGTTCTGTCCATTGCAGGCAAAGCTTTTGAATTTGCCCACTCCCCCAACTCAGTGGATTAATTGACAAAGGTTGCTCACATTTCATGTCCATTGTGGGTCAGCCGTGTTCTGCTGCATGTTGTCTTCATTGTGTGACCCAGGCAGACGGAGCAGCCGCAGCAGCCGCTATCCAGAACATTGATGGTTGTGTGGCAAAGATAACCGAGAACATGGTGAACCTCTTGACGGGTCTTGAATCTTCTGCTCACAGATGTTGACGTCAAACATCACTACTGTTGGGAAAGGAAGTCTCACGCAGTCTTTCAACACCCACTGGATCACCTAACAATGGGTCTTGGACCTGGATCACTTCCTTACCAAGAGATAAAGAGCCCACACTGCCTATGCTGAGCTCATCACCTTGGGTGGGAATATCTTTCCTTGTTTCAGGCTCAATGCTGCTTTTTTGTTCTGCTTAAATGGCACCTGGCCAACTGCTATCTCATTCCTCCGTGGGGAGGGGTCGGGTTCCTTCGTGTTGGCTGTGGGAGAGACCTCGGCCATGGGGGACAAGTGCCCACTATTGAAGCTGATCTTGTTGTGTCTCTTCTCCGTGTAAGTAAGCGTTGTTCCATTCAGTGTTTGACTTCATTGTGTTTTCTTTGGTGATGCTGATACCAAGATGCAGTGGGCAGGAGTGTTGAGAGTCCTCCCCTGGGACTGGTTACCAGTGCAGGGTACCCTGCTCAACAACTCCCCTCCCTCTATCATCTTCTTGGTAGAAGCAAGTCACAAAGCCACACCTTAGTTCAACAAGATGGGAGTGTGTAGTTCTCTCTCAGGGAGAGAAAATCCACGTTGGAGCTGTGCAATGAGGTTCAGAGAACATACAAGTCCCTGGGAAGTCTAGGAAAATCACGGTGTCCCCTGGTTTTGGGGTTCTGAGTGGAAAAGCAGGTTAACAAAGCAGAGATTCAGGCAATGGAGGAACATGACAAGGGACAGCCACTGAAAGTGGGGTACAGGTTGGGTGCTTAGTCACAAGATATGAATTAAAGAGAGGAGAGCTCAAATCCAGGGGAATAGTCCCAACACAGCCTACAGCAGTGGCAGAAATGAGGGGATAGGAGCAACTATGAAAGAAGGATAAACAGAACTGATGGATGATCCAGTGCAAAAGGGGTGGGAGAGAAAGAGTCAAAGGCGACAAATATTCTGAGCTCTCTAGGAAGCAGTATTGTGGGATCCTGTCAACTTCGTTGACTCAGTAAAGCTGGAACTACATTTCCCAGCATTCCTTTCCCTCTAAAATTTCAGGCTAGCATTTGCCATAAGAAACAATTCTCCATGATGTTTGAAAGGCAGACGCGAAGCAGCACGTAGATTTTTTTTTACCCCACAAACGTCAGAGCAAGGTGCTGGCTGTTGTCACTGACCTGCCTGGGGCACGTCTTCCTTCAGCTCCTCTGGCTGCTGTCAGAGCAGGACACCAGCTTCCCTCTCGGGACACCCAAGGCTCCCACAGGTTGGAGTTAGTGAGAAATAGACATGGATTTCAGTTCATCCTCACAGATTTCAGATTGTCCTTGTGCTTGTCCACATCTGGCTTTCCTTCCTGGTGGTCTGGTTGACCTCTAGGGACTTCAGGCTGAGTTAGAGCATCAGCTTTTCTGGACTGTCCCGCCAGCTCCCACCAGGTGAGGGTCGCCACCTCACCAAGGCAGGCATGGCGGTTCTGTCTCTCCCATTGATTCTGACAGAACCTGCATCTTAACGCCTTTCACGTGATGACTGTGCTTGGCCTTCACATGTGGGGGTTTCTCTGCCTTTTTAAAGAATGCTCTTCATTTCGGAAGAGGTGTGTCCCAGTGAACTCAACTGTGGGAAATCCCAGCTGTGATTGGGAAGCACGTGCCCATTTTCTGTGCATCTGTTAATGTGGTCCTTAGGGAATGACCTATACATGTTATCTGCTTAACTTTTCTCCTATGAGTCATGCAGACAAATACAGTGGCAGGAGACCCTGACCAAGCATCTTCGCCAAAGCACAGAAAATGTCATCAACCCCCCTCTCCCCACTCAGGTTTGTGTCTCTGTGCAAACATGATTCTCATTATTCTCTGCAACCCACTCCTCCCCTCCCAGCATGAGTTCCCTCAATTAGAAACAGAAGTAAGATGGGCAGGTTCAGTGCTGGCTTGTACTTCCCTTTTAGGAAGCTCTTATTTTCCTTCACCCTCCCTGGATGCCCAGTGTCCTCAGTTGGCTCCACCCCGCTACCATCAACACCAGTATTTCACAGAGTTTATGCTTCTCCCAAACAGCTGGAACATGCAAAGTTAACATGCCCAGTATTCACCAACCATCCTGCCACCCTTACATTAGAACCATGAAGCCTCCATCGGCCAAAGCAGAGGAATCCAGTTATTTCCAGAAACTGCCCTTCCTAATATGTGTAGAGAGACTCATTCAGGTTCTGGATACAGTCCTGGGGTATTTTTTTATAGCTTGTTAATGGGACAGAAAGTCAAACACCTTACTAGGATATCTCATGAAATAACTTAGACCATTGTGTGGAGAGCCGAAATGGTCCAGGAAGGTTCAGTGAGGTGGCATCCTGGGACCTCTACCTTGGGCAAGAGTGAAGAGGGAGGGTCATCCAGTCATGATTATACTAGGCCAGTGCTGTGGGAACTACCAGCTCCAGGCTCCAGGGCTGGTCCTTTAGAGAGGAGGCCCACCAGCTGAATCCCAGTATACAAAAAGCCACACTTGGGCTCATGCTGTTATTCAGGGCATCCAGATTGGTAGGTAAAGAATAGTAGTAAACTGATGTCAGTAAGACTCACTCTAAGCCCTATCCATTGGTGAGCACAGGCTTCCAGGTACATCACTAAGCTTGATTAGGTTTGTTCAGGAATAGCGCTGACTTGAGCCTGCAGGTTGAAAGCCTTTAGTACCTGTTGCTAAGCAGGGCTAGCACAGGTAAGAAGCAAAGCTACAGATAATTATTTTTCCATGATAGGTAATAGGTTTGGTTGGTTCTCCACTGAAGGAGGTAAATATTCCAATATTGATCATTAGGCAAATATAGGTCCTCAGACAGAAAAGTAGAAGTTTGCAGACCTGGCCTAGACCTTAAAGAAAGGAGGGTTTTTTAGGTATGGGCTCCTTCCTTGGATATGCTAAACTGACTATTACCCCTGGAGAAAGGATTAGAGGAAACGACACTTTGCGGGAGAACGGGGGCGGGTGCTGCAAGTTCCAAAGAGCAGGCCATGCTTCAGAAACTAGGTATCTGACCTCACAGTACCTAGTATTTGTTATTAGTATTTGTTTCCCATTTGTCATCTTTTATCTGGCACAATGGTTCTCAACCCCATTTGCACAGACAATCACCTGAGGAGATTTTAAAACTCTCTGAACCCCACCCGAAAGATTTTAGTCAGAATCTCTGAGGGTTGGACCCGAGCATGATATATTCAGTATCTATAATATCTATTGATCTATCAATCAATCTATGTATGCATCTATCTACAGATTTTATATTTACACATACATATATGTATGATCTCTAAATATACATTGTGTTTGTGTGTATATATATATATATAATCAGTATATATGTATATATATAAAAGCAATATACATATATATGATCAGTATATATGAGACATATTTAATCAGATTTAAAAAATGATTTTATATATATATATGTGTGTGTATGCATTTTTTTAAACACACCAGGTGATTCCAGTGTGCAGCCAGAATCAAGAATCACTGCTTTAATAAACTTTCTCTGAAACATCACCAATCTGCCTCACCTTTGCTGCTGACAGTATGAAGTAAATACACAAAACCAGAATGGTCATAACAGTGGTTTTATTCAGAGTAGGTTAAATGAGCTGGGGTGGCTAAAGATTTGCGATACAAGATCTAGTTTCCCCTCTCCATACAAATATTGATAGTTTCTGAGCATATCAATTGGTTTTTTAAAAGGTAGACAAAACTTTTCTTAGAGCAACTCTCTGAAAAATGACTTAATTGTTAAAACAATTTTAATAACTCTGTGGTAATATATTTTGAAAATTTAGCTCTACCAAGGGTTGTCAATATCTACTAAAAAACAAAATGTGTCTAATATTTGGTTTCCTGACAAGCCAAAGGATGATATTTAGGGAATGGGTAGCAGGAACCTCCTGAAACATCTCAGCAGAGAGCTTGCCCAGTTATATAAGACCAGCCCTTCTCCCTGGTACTTTTCCTCCTAAAAAGTGCTTATTTTTGAATGCCTCATTCATAAGCAGCAATTCTCACTTGAAAGATTCACATTGGCTATAGCTCACACAATAGAAGACTATGGCACAATGAGAGTGGGTTTTTTTTTTTTTTTCTTTTAATCTTTTTGTGCTTAAAAGTATCTCCTGGTGATAGCCTTGGAGGAGATAGTTTGGAGAGAGTTTTCTTGTTTGCCTTTGAAGATGGTCAATGAATATAATATGTATTCAGGAACACATTTAAAATGTTATGTTTTGTAGATGGAATCCATAAATCAACTAGATTTTTTTTTTAAGTTATATACTTTGGAGATATTTATCTGGTTGTAGCAATGATTCTCACAAGCAGTTTTTTTCCAGCTTTATTGCAATATAAGTGGCATACAACACTGTGTAAGTTTAAGATGTACAATGTGATGATTTGGTACTTGTATACATTGTGAAATAATTACCATGAAAAGGTTAGTCAACACCTCTATCACTTCACATAGTTACCATTTGTTTTTCAGTGTGGAGAGAAGATTTAAGATGTACTCTTTTAGCAACTTTCAAGTATATAATACAGTTAACTATAACTATACATTGTTAATTATAATCACCATGCTGTAACTTCGATCCCCAGAACTTATTCATCTTCTAACAGGAATTTGGTACCCTTTGATCAACATCTCCCCATTCCCCTCACCTGCCACCCCCTAATAACCACTGTTCTACTCTGTTTCTATGAGTTTGGCTTTTTTAGATTCCACATATGTGAGAGAAAATACAGTATTTGCTTTTCTCTGTCTGATTTATTTCACTTAGCATATGCCCTCAAGGTCCATCCACATGGTACCACAAAAGGCAGAACTTCCTTCTTTATTTGTGGCTGAATAATATACCACACCTTCTTAATCCATTTATCTATTGATGGACACTTAGGTTGTTCCCGTGCCTTGGCTATCATGAATAACGTTGCAATGAACATGGGAGTGCAGATATTGATTCTGAATCACTTTGAGATAGTGATTTCATTTCTTCAGATATATACCCAGAAGTGAGATTGCTGGATCATATGGTAGTTCTTTCTATTTTTAATTTTTTCAGGAACCACCATACTATTTTCCTTATGGGTTGTACCAATTTACAGTCCTACCAACAGTGTACAAGTGTTCTCTTTTTCAAAAACATTTTTTAAATCTACTCTTTATTGGTTTAAAAAAATTCATGAAACCCCTTACACCATATATAAAAATTAACTCAAAATGGATCAAAGACCTAAACTTAAGAACTAAAACCACAAAACTCATAGAAGAAGAAAACATGGGAACCAATCTTCATGATTTTAGATTTGGGAATGGTTTCTTATATATGACACCAAAAGCACAGGCAACAGCAACAACAACAAAATGGGTAAACTGGACTTCATTAAAATTAAAAACTTTTGTACATCAAAGGACACTATCAAGAGAGTGAAAAGACAACTTACAGAATGAGAGAAAATATTTGGAAATCACATATCTGGTAACGGTTTAATATCCAGAATAAATACAGAACTCCTTCAACTCAGCAACAAAAAGACAAATAATCCAATTTCAAAATGGGCAAAGGACTTGAATAAACATCTCTCCAAAGAAGACATACCAATGGCCAATAAGTATATGAAAAGATTCTCAACATCTTTAGGCATTAAGGAAATGCAAATCAAAACCACAATGAGATATCACTTCAAAGCTATTAGGATGGCTATTAATAAATAAATAAATGAACAAACAAACAGCAGAAAATAAGTGTTGGTAAGGATGCAGAGAAATTGGACCCTTGTACATTGAAGGTGGGAATGTAAAATGGTGCAGTCAATGTGAAAAACAGTTTAATGGTTCCTCAAAAAGCTAAATATAGAATTACCATGTGACCCAACAATTCTATTCCTAAGTATATGCCCAAAAAGAATTGAAAACAAAGACTCAAGTAGATACTTGTATGCCAGTGTTCATTGCAGCATTATTAACAATAGCCAAAATGTGGAAACAACCCAAGTGTCCCTTGACACATGAATGGATAAACAAAATGTGGTATATCCATACAATGGAATATTATTCAGTCATAAAAAGGAATTCTGATACATGCTACAACACAGATGAGGCTTGAAAACATTATGCTAAGTGAAATAAGCCAGACACAAAAGGGAAAATATTGTGTGATTCCACTTACATGAAATATCTAAAACAGGCAAATTCATAGAGACAGAAAGTTAGAGGTTCCCAGGGGCTGAAGAGAGGGAGGACTGGAGAGTTATTGCTTAATGGCTACAGAATTTCTGTGTGGGGTGATGAAAAAATTTTGGAAATAGATAGTGGTAATGGTTGTACAACACTCTGAATATAATTAACGCCACATGATTACTATAAAAATGGTTAAAATGGCAGATTTTATTTTATGTATGTTTTAGCACAAAAAGAAATGTTTTAAAAATCCATGAAACCCACTATGCCATTTACTATCTTCTCCCAATTTACACTGTCAGGTAAATGTCACTGAAATTAACAGGAAATGTGAAATTCCTTTTGATAAGAACAAGGAATGGATTACTAATTTATGCCAGAGATCAGGTACAGATATTGTCATAGTATAAATATTACCACCACATAACATTATTTCACAGGACACTCAGGAGACCACTCTGAATCTGGAACAAGGCTTCTAAACCTGCACAGATCTAGAAGGAAATGTATTACGGAATATATATGCCCTCATTCTAGAAAGACAAATTCCCTTTTTCCTCCTGATTTAATTAAGTTTCTCCTTAAGATAATCCTATTGTGTGTGGACTTATTATAGTTGAGATTAGTTTTTAGAAAGAAATAAACACAGGAGGTAATGTGGTCTTTGAGTAAGAAAATCAATTTAAGTCGGCATTACTCAGAAATGGTGTTTTAAAGGAAAAACCCATAAATTCTGACCCTCTCATGTTTCTATATTCTGAATCAGGTCATCATAATACAGATTATTTAGATATTGCCGATAAATTCTAGTAAAATTTTGAAACATGGGAATACAGATAACATGTTTTTTAATCACTAGTCTTTCTTTATGCTGAATATATATATATATATATGAGCATGCAAAAAACAATGTATTTAGGAGCCCATTAGAAATTCAGATGCAGAATTTCCTTTCATCTGATCATGTAGAAGTGGATTAATACAGATAATATGAACAGAGAAAGATAAAACGGTGTCATGTTGGATATTCAGTAATCCATTAATCAAGGATAAAAGTTTTCTAATAGCCATTAAAAAGAAAATCAAAGAATATATAAATTTTAATTTAGCATAGCATTGCACCACATCATAGCTTATGGGAGGCTTCTGAAGCAGCTAGCAACAGATGGATTCCTGGTCATTCACTAAGAATTTGGAAATGCCAAAGGGAAAGAAAACTGGACTGCTCCACAAAGATTTTAAATAAAAAGAGTATAAATTCCGGGGCTTCCCTGGTGGCGCGGTGGTTGAGAATCTGCCTGCCAATGCAGGAGACACGATTTCGAGCCCTGGTCTGGGAAGATCCCACATGCCGCGGAGCAACTGGGCCCGTGAGCCACAACTACTGAGCCTGCGCGTCTGGAGCCTGCGCGTCTGGAGCCTGTGCTCCGCAACAAGAGAGGCCGCGATAGTGAGAGCCCGTGCACCGCGATGAAGAGTGGCCCGCGCTTGCTGCAACTAGAGAAAGCCCTCGCACAGAAACGAAGACCCAACACAGCCAAAAATAAATAAATAAATAAATAAATTTATTAAAAAAAAAAAAAAAGAGTATAAATTCCCCATAGTAAAAACCTTATGGAGAACCGTTACGAGTTTAGGCACTACTGAATAAAACTGCAGTTAAGAAAGCCAGTTATTTTTATAGGGAAAATAAATTTTCCTATGATAATTCAGATGAAACTGGTAAATGGATAACTGCCTTAATAAAAAGGAGAGAGAAAGCTCAACATAACAGCAATTTATACAAAACAAGAAGGGATAGTGATAAAAGAGATAAGGAATATCTTTAAGGCATATTATGAGAGTATGTAAATCTGAGAACCTGGTAAGTGTGGTAGATTGAGAAAGTTTGGGGGAAAGAATTTGAAATCTTACATTTCTTCTTAAATGGAAAGTTTTTTCAAAGATGAAAGATCTGTCTACCTTGAAAGCGTGCAGATTCGATCACCCCAACATATGGGGAGGTCTAGGATAGGACCCACAGCTTCCGTTGACACATTTCAACGATATGGAGGACTCAATCCCATTTTGAAGTCGCAGTATTTTACTGAATTGCTCCTAAATCAATTCTCCGGCGCTGTGAAAAAGCAGTTACCTGCATTAGTCAGGACTCTCTTCATTATAAATGACAAAACCTAACTCAGGTTGGCCTCCGCAAACTAGCAGACTAGGTTGGTTTCCATAGCTGGGAAAAGATACTGGATTAGAGAAGCAGGAGCTGAGCTTAAGGACTGGTGGTCTGAGTTTACCACTGCCTGGATTTTTTTTTCCCTTTCCACTTGTCTCCAGTTTCTGTTTTCCTTTAATGTCTGCATCCATCCCCAGCTGGACAGAATAAAGCCAAGCCAAGACAAGCCAGGATTGAAGTAATTGGAAGCAAGAGAGAGAATGAGAGGGGAAAAGTGTCTCTATGGCGGGAGTCCCGAGTTTCAAACTCCGAGATCCCCAGAACCAATCAAGTTACTGAAACTCTTCCTCTGATTTGGCTAGCATTTGCAAGATCCTTCAACTAAAGCCCCCCTTGGGCTCAGGCTAGTCTGAGTTGAGATTCTGTCACTGGTAACCAAGAGTCCACACTAATATCATACAGCTCTCTGAATAGTGCTGAAGAACTGACTTCCTGGGAAAGGAAATGTGTGGGCAGATAAACATCAACCTAATCATTTGGGATTTATTACAAAAGGAAGGTACACTTAAGTGAGGTTTCAGCAGAGGGATGGGTGCGAGTTATTTGTGAGGCATGACAGTGAAGCAGAGACTGAAGCAGGGCAAAATTATAAAGAGTTAAAGTAAAAGAAAGGGAGTTAATGATATGGATATGTGATACTGGTCAGCAAAGTTACTAATTTCCACACTCGACAAGCATTCACTGAATATTCTTTATGTGCCAGGCACTGTGGCAGGTGATATGAAGGCCCAAAATACGTGTAATGCACAGTTCCTGCCCTCAAGCAGTGTATACTTTAGTAGGGACACAAAACAGTTCCTCACATTACAGTTCTACAAAGTTGTAGTGATATGGACCAAAAATAAGACAAGGCAAAGAATTCTTGATTCTCAATTTTGGAAGAGATTTGTCCCAGATGGGAGAAAGGGGCAGGTTCATGGAGGGGTGGTATTAACCTTGATATTGACAGATAGGCATCTTTAGAACAAATAAAGTGGAAAGAGAGGGGAGAGAAAGAGTGGTTAAAACACTCCAAATACAGAGAAGAATAAAAGCAAAAGCACAGGAGTTTGTGAACATCATCATTTGCTAGAATGGTGGGTTTTGCCAGAAGATATAAGGTCTTAAATATCAGACTCAGGGATTTAGACTTTATCTGGGGGAATGAGGCACCAATGCAAATGTATGAACAGAATGGAGTCAGATTAATAAGACAGTGGTAGATAGGATGATTTGACACTAGAAGAGATGGAGGTCAGGACAATTCCTCAGCAGTCTATTAAATTAGTCCAGATGAGAGGTAATAAGTAAGTCACTTGAGAAGTTACTGAGGAAATGGGGAAATAAGAGTAGTTGTGGAAAATATAATGGAGGTAGGACAGGCCTTGACAACTGATTAGACATAAGGAAAGAGGATGCCTGGGTTGCATGCTCAGGGGCTAGAAGGAAAAGAGGGCCACTAACTGAACTGGGGGAGGGAAGGAACGGAA
Organism: Eubalaena glacialis; assembly: GCF_028564815.1. NCBI lineage: Eukaryota > Metazoa > Chordata > Mammalia > Artiodactyla > Balaenidae > Eubalaena > Eubalaena glacialis. Next base: position 144,077,637 of record NC_083721.1, on the reverse strand, counting down.
GCAAGTTTGTGGGAGGAAAGGATAGTTTGGGCCATCTCAGGTTTAGGTGTTTAGGTGTTTTGTGGACATCCTGGGGTAGAAGACCAGGAAGCAGTTAGGTGTAAGACCCCTGAGTTCAGAAGAGAAGTTGGAAACACGGGTTTTTATTCGGAAGAAGTCTGCAGAGGGGAGGTAGCTGAGATCAAGGAGGGTTACAATCATACTGCTGCTGTCGTGAGGACAAAATGAGATGACAAATGCAAAGCACATGGATCACTTCCGGGAACATGGTAAGTACTCAGTGAGTGTTGTCCTGAAGGATCTGCAGAGTTGATTGTTCTCATGAATGGGGATAGTTAAATAAATAACTGTATAGTTACATGATGGGAGATTATTCAGTTCTTTAAAATCATGTTTGTGAAGAATAGTAAAATGACTATTTTAAAGGTATTGGGAGAATACCTTTAATTTAATATTAAGAGGGAGAATCAGAATATAAAATGGAAATTTTACTACATACACATACATACACATACACAAACACTTGTAGTAAAAAATATACATACACATACACAAACACTTGTAGTAAAAAAACGTTCACAGTGGTTCTATCTGGAGAATGGGAATGATTGGGATTTAAGTTTTTTCTTAAAGAATGTAATTTAAATACTTAAATAAATTAAAGTATTTCAGTCTATTATCCATATTTTTATGATAAGTGTGTAATACTTTAGAGTCAGAAAACAATTTTTTAATTGAAGTTAGTTGATTTACAATGTTGTGATTCAGCTATATCTATATCTATATAGGTATAGATATATTCTTTTTCAGATTCTTTTCCATTGTAAGTTATTATAAGATATTGAATATAGTTCCCTGTACTATACAGTAGGTCCTTGTTGTTTATTTTACATATAGTAGTGTGTATCTGTTAATCCAAAACTCCTAATTTTTCTTTTCCCCCCTCCCCCATTTCCCCTTTGCTAACCATAAGTTTGTTTTCTACACCTATGAGTCTATTTCTAGAAAACAATTTTTATTCAAAGAAAGTTTGCTCAATAACATTAAATATTGTAGAAAGTTAAAGAAGGGGGGAGGTCATTGGTCTTGGCAACTAGATGGTCACTGATGGCAGTTTTAGTAAAATAGTGATGGTGGAAGCTTTTTTTTAATATAATAAATATTTCATGTGTAAAAAAGTATTTAAATAAATAGAACATTACCAAAATGGCTGAAGCCTTCAGTGTACTCCTTTCTAATAACATTTCCCTTCCTTCCTGCAAGAGGTAGAGATTATTCAGAGTGTTGTCCTTAAAGCCACATTTTGGTAGAGGGTGGAGATAGGGGCTGAGAGGCTCTTTGATGAGTTGGTAGGAAAGTGGAGGAGAATCAGAGGACACTAGCTTGAAGAGGATGCAGAGTGGAGAGAAACGTTTTAATACAGAATAGAGCAGAAGTGAGCAAGTTTCCAGCAGAAGTAAGGGCACCAGATAGAGACTATGGATGCAAGAGAGATGGGAAGCTGTAACTAAGACAATCCACTGTCAAACGCGTAGAAATGTTTAAAATAGGCACTTTGGGGTGAAATTCAGCTACATCATGGAATGATCCATTCTGGTCATAAGACAGATCCATTCATTGAAATTAATGCATTTATTTTCCTTGTCCTTTATATATTCCTTCAGGCAAAATATATGTTAACATTAGCATAAACCTTTTTCTTTTTTTTTTTTTTTTTCTTTTGTCTGCGTTGGATCTTCACTGCTCCACTCAGGCTTTCTCTAGTTGTGGCGAGAGGGGGCTACTCTTCAATGCGGTGCGTGAGCTTCTCACTGCGGTGGCTTCTCTTGTTGTGGAGCACGAGCTCTAGGGTACGCGGGCTTTAGTAGTTGTGGCGTGCGGGCTCTAGAGTGCAGGCTCAGTAGTTGTGGCGCACGGGCTTAGTTGCTCCGTGGCATGTGGGATCTTCCCAGACCAGGGATGGAACGCATGTCCCCTGCACTGGCAGGCAGATTGTTAACCACTGCGCCACCAGGGAAGTCCCAGCATAAACCTTTTTCAAGCAGACAAATCCCACTGGAAATTTTATAAAAGCAAATAAATGGTTAAAACTCAGCAAAACATTAGCAGAACAGAGAGAAGGATGTCGCTGCACTTCCTTAAAGAAGTGAACCCTGTAAAAGAGAATATTTCTTCTTTTTCATTTCAAATAGTGCCACATACACAAATCAATTCATGGTCTCATTTTTACATTATTACTGAAAATGAATAAAAGAGCTCCTTGGCTCTGTTCAAGATGTTACTCTATTTTTCTCAACAAGATTATGCAATAATATCCAAATTCTAACCAACAGATTGAGTTGGGTTGTGAAACAAATTATTCATAGAGATAGGACTCGCTTCCTAAAAGGTTGACTCTCATATCACAATGTGAGCAGGGTCTGAGTATTATTAGTTGCGCCCCAAATATTTCATTCCCAGTTCTGATGATAATGAAATATACTAAACTAGCATTTGATAGTATTAAAATGGCAACATGCTTTGGAAGGATTTAAAGGATTTGGTCTCAAGAAACCATTTACAATTCAGCGGGTATGCCTCCTGAAGGCATATACCTTTGAAGGCATTTATTAAAATTAATCAGCATTAACCTGCATTCTTTACTTAAGGGGGTAGGGTGATCCAGAATAACATCTGTCTCTGTAACTATATTTGCCTGATATTAAATTGCTTTTGTACATGTTTTAGGCAAAATAATAATGTATTAAAGTATTATGAACTCAGGCAGCTTCTAACTATTTATCACTGAAAATTATTTACCACTAAAGTTATTTCGAATTTTCTTTCATCTAAAAAAATGTAAACAGTGTATTATGTTTTTGTTCCTGAGAGATATTACATGGACATTTATTTGAGTCTCAATATTTTATGATTAGAAAAATAAAGTCACAGAATAGGTCCCTAAAATTGTTTTCAAACTGACTCCTTTATTAATGAGACAGTGAATAGTAGTCATATATAATTTTCATAAGATGATGTACTTGTAAAAAACAACAAAATTTTCCTGTATGGAGTAATATTATTATCATCATTTTGGTAAATATTTGGGACATATTTCCAAAAGAGAAATTAAAGACCTTCTCTAGGGACTACCATTGCTCTTGAGTAAGTTATTTAACCTCTGAGCTTAGACTGGTACCCACAAATAACTAGCTTATCTATAGCGGTCAGTCATGCACTTGTAGGTTCTACCCCTAGTCCCACAGATAGATCATCACACTCATAGAAAAAACCCAGTCATCATTAACCAGCATGCCACTGGGCAAGGGCCTACTGTACTATTTGATATTTTGAACTATGTCCTTTGATAAAGATAACAATTAGATTAAAAAGAAATAAAATTTTAAGCACTGGATTAGAACAGAAAGTCATTTCTAATTGTGGGTAGTATATCAGCCTGAGTCCATTCAGGAAAGCAAAAACCATGCTAGGTATTTCAAACAGAGGTATTTAATACAGAGATCTGTTACACAGGCATTGAAAAGTTGAAAGTGGGATGCTGCGGTAACCTAGAGAAAACACCAGGAAAAACTACCACCTTGAGGGCTGGGAAAACAAATAGGAAGAGATGGTGTTACTAGAACCTGAAAGTTCTGTGGGAGTGCAGGACAAGAAGGGACTTTTTGCTGAAAAGTCTAAGGAGGGTCATAGCCAGGTGGGTGCTAGAAGGTCAAGGAGACAGAACTGGAAGGTAATGAAAATGGGATGCTGGGTATAGTGTGGCAGGTGCTAGGACAGTTGATGGGTGGGGGGTGAGGGAGTGTGGTGGGGCTGTCACTCCAACAGCATGGCTGCTGCATATACCTCGTAGGGGCGGCTGCACGCTGGCTTTGGAAGTACCAAGAAAGGCTGGAGGATACAGCTATAGCTGTTCTCTCCTGCTGGAGGGATTAAGACCTGAATTGGAGGCCAGGAGAGGGCACATTATTTCCTCCACCTGCCTTCCAGTCTCCCATCAATGCCTCCTATTGGTAGAATCTATGTGGAAGTGGGCTGGAAGATGAAGTTATGGAGTCTCAGTCCCACTATCACAGAGCAGCCTATAGATAGGGGGGCATGGGGCTGAGAAAAATTAGGCAAATAAATGGCAAGGTAATTGTGTTTATTTCACAGTTAAGGTACGTTAAAGTTTTTGCCATCAGGAGAATCAGAAGAGTCTCATGGTCTCCTGAGAGACAGTTTGGGAGACAATTCTCCCCGGGACTCTTGTGTTTCTGCACGTTTCATGAGCCAAAGCGCTGAAAATTCGTTATCCACTACCTTTTCCAGAATGTTCATATAACAGATACCTTTGGAAGATAGACATAGTGTGTCTCTCTGGAATACAGGGAAGGTATGTTTGCTGTCCAGTATAATAAAGATACTGTTTTCCCCAGGGCAAAGGTTGGAAAAGTTTGCTTGCATGAGTAATGAAGGAGAAGATTATAAAAGATTGAGTTTTCCAAAGCTGTGATTCCTCAGGTGTGACACAAACCTACTGCATAAGTATCACCCTGATATGTTCTGAATCACCCTCATGAAACCTGGGGGACAAGAGGGCCCGAATAGGAAGCTCATGATGATTGCTGTGCTATGAGTAATAAAGCCCTTTGTCTCCGACCCAGGAGTCCCGTTACCTCTGTCAACATCCATGTGGCAGGTTAACCTAATTGCTTACAAGTAGGGTAAAATCTCAGATCCTTCATAGTTCTTGAGAGAACTTTCCATTCAACTCAACAGACATTTACTATGATACTGTTGTTTAACCAACTTTCACGGACGTGTCCAGTGTACACAAGATGAACAATCTCAGCCCTCAAGCAGTTCACAGTGTAGAAGGAAAGGGATGTGCTCCAGCACCACCTCCATCACCATCACCACCTCCACCACCACCACCTCCACCTCCACCACCACCACCTCCACCTCCAACACCACCTCCATCACCACCACCACCTCCACCACCACTACCACCTCCACCACCACCACCACCTCCACCACCATCACCACCTCCGCCACCACCACCACCTCCATCACCATCACCACCTCCGCCACCACCACCACCTCCATCACCATCACCACCCTCACCTCCACTTACACCACCACCACCACCTCCATCACCATCACCACCTCCACCTCCACCACCACCTCCACCACCACCACCTCCACCACTCCACCACCACTTCCATCACTATCACCACCCCCACCACCACCCCCATCTCCATCACCATCACCACCCCCACCTCCATCACCATCACCACCTCCACCTCCACCACCATCACCACCCCCACCACCACCTCCACCACCACCACCTCCATCACCATCACCACTCCCACCTCCATCACCACCCACCACCATCACCACCCCCACCACCACCTCCACCACCACCACCTCCATCACCATCACCACCCCCACCTCCATCACCACCACCACCTCCACCACCATCACCACCCCCACCACCACCTCCACCACCACCACCTCCATCACCATCACCATCTCCACCTCCACCACCATCCCCACCTCCACCACCACCTCCACCACAACCACCACCTCCATCACCACCACCACCACCTCCATCACCACCACCACCTCCATCACTGCCTCCATAACTACCACCAGAGCCTCTATCCCACAAAAACTCAGCAGAGTAGAGGAAGCTGATACCAGTCAGTACCTTGAGTCCATCTGCTGTCAGTTTTCCAAAATATTGCTAACAGTCTTCATCTGCCATTGTCTCCTTTCTTACTGTTTTTGCCTTTTGGATTTACTCTTTGCTGTAACTTTGGTGGGGTTTTAGAAGGGGAAAACTGTCAGAGGTCTTCAACATGCCATATTTAAACCAAAGTCTGTAGACTTTCATTTTCTATCTGATGTGCTAGGTACCTATTTTGTTTCTGTATGTATCAATGAACTCTAAACTTCAGGATCCTGCCTTGTAAAAGGAGAGCTGCTTTGATGTCACTTTAGGGGTGGAAATGATACATACACCTTCATTAATAAGACCTTTTTTCAGTAACTTTATTCCCTTTGGGGGAAAAATGCTTTGACCTGTTAGCCATCATTAATATTGACATGCAAAGGGGTTTTAGGTCATTTTGATAGGGAGAAAAACCAGAGGCCTCCATTTAGGATCCTGAGTGATGATTTGCAAAGGAGTATCTCCTGGAGAAAAGGGTTGAGGCTAGGATCTGAAGATACAGCCAACTTCTTTCACAATTTTACTTGGGGCCAGCAGAATATTTTTTCACTGAGCTGAGGTGTGTATCTCTACATGTCTCTAACTTCCCAGGAAATAAATAATATATTAAACCCAGTCATCTCACTGAAACTTCAACTACCCCTGAACCATCCTTGTAATGAACAGAGAAAGCACAACTCCTGCATCTTCTGCCCATTAAACGAGATTAGTTTACCTTTCCATCAGCTTAAACAAAATAGCAACTCAGTGGGCCTCCTAGGACTAACCAAATAAGAAAAGAGTGCTCTAATCAATGTTACTGCCAGGCTTAATTGTTTTCTGATTTTTGGTCTAAATTTTATTGCTGTCAGTTGAGTACCTCTCTTTAAGCAATTCTATTTGCCTCTGAATTACTTGCATATGTTTCATATAATATATCTCCTTGTGGTAGAAGAATAAGGGGACACTGAGAATGCCATTGGTTATTTAGTTTTTCTTGTTATTACAAGCAATGGTTTCTTTATGATCGCTCTGTTAAACTAAGCATTTTTAAGGTTTTTTATTTTGGGTTTGGTGATATCAGTGCTGCTGTCCACTTACCCCCATGTTCAGTATTTTCCTCCCATCTGATGAGAAAGTCGATAAGTGTCTTTTCATCAAGGTGTTTTTAAAGTAATTTTTATGTTTTTGTTTAACATGGCTCAAAGAGCAACTCCCCCCCCCCCCACAAATTAAGATACAGATGCTGATTAAAACACATGGCTGTCTGCTTCCCTGCATGTTGGCCCAGCGCCTGGAAGGATCACACACCAGCAGGTAGATAGGATTGTGGCTGATACACCTGGCATGAGAGTGGACGGTAATGAAACCCAGGCTGCCCTCCAGTAAAAATCAGGATCTTCATGTCTTTGACTAAATCACTTCAGATCAAGGCTCTATTATGGCAGAGCTAACTAATGGTTTCAAAATTAAAATCAGGAAGGACTTCAGTATCATTATGTTGTTTCTACATATTGCAGGAATTTTAGACTGGGTGGAGGATGGTGCTGTGAAGATAGAGAAGGAAAGGAAAACTACTGTGGTTGATTAGTTGCAAAAAAAAAAAAAAAAAAGCTCCGATTCTTTACCCTCCTTTGCCTTATCACTTTGTAGTGCCTTCTCAGTCTGACTCTTGCTTGGAGAGGTAACTTGCTCAAGCCAGTGGGATATTACTAAATATGTGCAAGTAGAAGCTTGAAAAATGGTTACGTGTCTCAGTTTGCTTGTCCTGTAACTCCACCTCCAGCATGAGGAAATGAGGGGGGCTATCCTGCTGGTGGATGAGAGAAAAATGCCCAGTCACCCTGAAACTGAGCAGACCCTATGGGGCCTTCTCTGGACAGACCCTGCCTGCTTCTTGTTTGTAGAAAAATTGTAGCCTCCTAGGCCTCTCCTGAGTTCCAAAAAACAAATTTCTTCAGAGAAGTGAGAAAATGCAGAAACAAGGGAAAACAGTCAAGCAAGACAAAACGATAATAGTTTAGTCAGTAAACAAAGTCAAGGATCTTTAGTTCCTCTTCAAGGTCTGTAGATAATATTCTGGGCCATATCATTGAGCTATTTTGCAGATACTGAAATCCCCAGCTGGAAGAAATTAACTGCATGCTTACCACAAACAGGTAGACCCCAGACCAGTTGGAACCAGAAGGTTGACGATGTTGACTCCTCACCAGCAACCAATCAGAAGAATGTACATGAGCTGATTATGCACCCCACAGCCCTCTCCCTCATCCTGTCTTTAAAAAACTTTCCCTGAAAACCAGCAGGAAGTTTGGGCCTTTTGAGCATTAGCCGCCCCTACTCCTTGCTTGGCACCTGCGATAAATGCTGCACTTTCCTTCACCACAACCCAGTGCGAGTAGATTGGCTTTATTGCACGTGGGCGATAGGACCCAAGTTTGGTTCAGCAACAACCCCTGTCACCTGGCAATAGTGAGCCTACCATCTGACACATCAACAAGTCCAGTCTGGATCAGGTGAACTACATACCAAGCCCAATCCAAATGGCTGAACCACAGACTATGGAGCTAAATAAATGCCAATTAGTTTAAGCTACTGAGATTTGAGGTGGTACCACTGAGCATTACCATGGTGACTGATAACTAATACTACCACTCTTCAATGCAACACTGAGTGCCTAGTAGGCTCTTTGATGATGCAAGGATGAGTAAGGCATAGACCTGTCTTCAAAGTGCTTATACACTAGTAAGAGACAGACTTTGTAAACAACCTTCATGTAAAGTAGTGCTAAATACAAGCACACATATCTTGCTGTGAAAGCATTACTCAACGATTAGAAAGAATGCTTACAATGTGAAAATGTATTGCATTAGAAGTGAATACACACGTATGCATACACACGTACAATATGGGACATAGAATCAGAGATACCCACTCAAACTGCTATAGCAAAATGAGTGTTTACTGGTTTGATGCCTAGGGTTCAAAATTTTCATGTATCTGTCCATTTGGTGTGGGGGAGAGGATTCCCTGTCATCTTGAGCCCCAATCAGGAGGTTACCGGTCCTATCACTAGAAGGAAATAAGATACCATTCGCTTCCTCAAAGTTTGTGCAAAACTATAAATAACAAAAAGGGCAAAGAGCCAGCTGGCCACAGAACAGAGAAAGATCCAGTTAGAAAGGAGAGCTGAAGCATCCTTGTCTAGTACCTTACTACTCAAAGTGTGGTCCATGGACCAGCAGTAACAACTTTACCTGGGAACTCATTAGAAATGTAGATTTCAAGTCCCATCCCAGACATACTGAATCAGAATCTTCATTATAACAAGGATCCCAGGTGATTCTTATGCACATTAAAGTTTGAGACGCATTGGTCTAAACCACATGCTGCAAATGATTGCAAGGGAGCTTATCGAAGCACAAAGGTACAGGAGCAAATGCAAGCCTCGGTCTTTTATGGGGTGCATTTGAATAAACAATAAAGAGAAAATAACTATTTGAAAAAAGAAAAGTAATAAAAAACATTTTATAATTGCTATACCATCAAACAATAATCTAAGAGGCTATTTCAAACAACGGTTTTCAAACTGATAGATGAGACCTACCAGAGGATTGTGAAATCGATTTAAATCCGTATTTCTTAACCCTGGTTACATGTTAGAATCACAAAGGTTGATTTTTAGAGTTCCAAAGCCCAGGTCCTTCCCCAGACCAATTAAATCACAACCTTCAGCAGTGGGAATGTGGGGAGGGAGAGGGAATAAGGGATAAACCCAGTCATCAGAATTTTTTAAAGCTCCGTAAGTGATCTTAATGTACAGCTAAATTTGAGAACCCAACTTTGAGAAAAACTGATTTAGAAGGTCCCAAGTAGCAATTCTTTTCATAACTAAAGTAGAAGAGTGACATGAAGTAGAACAGAATGGAATGGAATAGGAAAGAAAATGCCAGTGTTTCACATGCAGTCAGGGCATTATTTTGAGACATTTTTGTTCAGTATATATATATATATATGTATGTGAGAGTGTATGTGTAGTGGATTATACTAAAAATACATTTCTAACTGAGGGTCACTACCAAGAAATTTTTTAAACTACTGTTTTAAAGTGAGCATTAATTACATAAGCTCAGATGGAGAAATATTCACAAATGAATGTCCTGATTTTTTTTTTTAAGTTACACCCTAGCACAAATACAGGCCAAAAAAAAAAAAACCAAATAGGTTAGGACAGAAAAATTACTTATAGACCTTGACTAGACAGAAAACAGAGGAATCTGGAACGCACTGTACTAAAACTTAGACTGTTCTTGATCTATGCACTCACGCTCACTATAAATATGGAGGAAAATATACATCATGAACTTCCAACAGTGAAAAGTCACTCGCAAATCATCTGTTATATCCATAAAATCCTGATTTAGAGAATCTTTTCACATACTGTTAGAGAGATATTTGAAACACGTGGGCAGTGAAATTTAGCAGACTAAACCACAAAGAGAACACTCCTTTTGACAATGGTTCTCAGCTTTGAGTCCCTCTTGAAAATCTGCTAAGAGCAAAGAGACTTCTTTTATAAAAATACACAGATTCAGCTACACACAGAATTTTGCATGAAAATAAAGAACCCCTAAACCCATGCACAGACCACTTTTTCACAGTGGTGATCTCCAGATTAAGAGTCCCTAAAAGAAGGTGGCTAGAGAAAGCTTATTTCCATGTGGGTGTGCTAAAAGTTATTCAAGTATCCATTAATTGATGACAGCTTGATATGCACAGTTTTCATCTCACTGAATTAATAAAGCAGGGAACAGATGTAGTAAATGAAGACTTGCAATAATCAAAGGAGAGGTCCCCGTGGCCCAGTTCTAAGGTTCTGCTAGTGAGGCAATTCACCTTGCTTGTGCTAGATAGGGCTTTCTTGTCTTCCTTTTCCATCCTCTTTTTCTCTTTCTGTTTTAATCCCTTTTTTTTTTAAATTGTGGTAAAATATACTTAACATAAAATTTACCACTTTACCCTTTTCTACGTGTACAGTTCAGTAGTGCCAAGTACATCCTCATTGTTTCATTGTGGTGCAATCTCCACAACTCTTTCATCCTGTAAAACTGAAACTCCATGCCCATGAAATAAGAACTCCCCATTCTACCATCCCCCAGCCTCTGGCAATCACAATTCCACTTTCTGACTCTATGAATTTAACCACTCTAGGGACCTTATATAAGTGGAATCATACAGTATTTATCTTTTTGTGACTGGCTTATTTCACTTAGCATAATATCCTCAAAGTTCATCTGTCTTGTACATATGTCAGAATTTCCTTCCTCTTTCAGGCTGAATAATATTGATTGTAAAAATATATCACATTTTATTTATCTATTCATCTCTAGATGTACACTCGGGTTGCTTCCACCTATTGGCTACTGTGAATAATGCTGCTGTTTTAATCTTTTAAAAGTTTGTTGCAAAGTTCACCCCAGACAGCAGCCAGGAATAACCTTAATTTGGGAGTCTGGAGTAATTCTAAAATGAAAGAAAGCACTTTCTAACGATCATCATCAAGAATGAAAAAAAGGACTTCCCTGGTGGTGCAGTGGTTAGGAATCTGCCTGCCAATGCAGGGGGCACTGGCTCGATCCATGGTCCGGGAGGATCCCACATGTTGCGGAGCGACTAAGCCCGTGCGCCACAACTACTGAGCCTGCACTCTAGAGCACGCAAGCCACAATTACTGAGCCCTGGTGCTGCAACTACTGAAGCCCGCGTGCCTAGAGCCCGTGCTCCGCAACAAGAGAAGCCACCGCAATGAGAAGCCTGTGCACTGCAACGAAGAGTAGCCCCCGCTAGCCACAACTAGAGAAAGCCCATGCGCAGCAATGAAGACCCAACGCAGCCAAAAATAATTAATTAATTAATTAATTAATTAAAAAGAAAAAAGAATGAAAAAAAGTGCAAGCCTCAGATTTAACTTGCCACACAATAACTTGAGGGTGGAATGCTCTGTTCTTACAGAGAAGAGCTGATTTTAAAATGTCTCTCTTTTTTCTGATTATAAAAATAATACCTGATTATAAAAATAATATATGTTCACTGTAGAAAATTTGGAAACCACAAAAAGGGATAAAGGAGACTGTCAAAACTGTCCCTAAACTATCAGTCAACAAATATCCACTGTAAACATTTTAGTGGTTTTCTTCTAGTTTTGACTGCTATATTATATAAATTTATGTAAATGCTGTGCAGTATATATATCACTGTATACAATTTTAAAAAACCAACTGGAATCATAATGCATATAATTTTGTATCTCTTTTCCTTTCATAATACCATATTGCATTGTTAGTGTTTTCTCAAGTTATTAAAATTCTTTGTAATGTCTATGTAATATTCCACTTCATGGATGTATCATAACTAATCATTTCCCTATTGTTTTTTGTTTGTTTGTTTTAATTGAAGTATGGCTGATTTACAATTGAAGTACAGTTGATTTACAATGTTGTGTTAGTCTCTGGCATACCGCAAAGTAATTCAGTTATACATATATATACTTTCTCATATTTTTTTTACTAAGGTTTATTACAAGATACTGTGTATAGTTCCCTGTGCTATAGAGTAGGATCTTGTTGTTTATCTTTTATAATATATATATTATATAATATATATTTATTTTTTTTTTTGGCCACACAGCATGTGGGATCTTAGTTCCCCGACCAAGGATCTTAGTTCCCGCACCCCCTTGCAGCGGAAGCATGGAGTCTTAACCACTGGACCACCAGGGAAGTCCCATGTTGTTTATCTATTTTAAAGGTAGTAGTATGCATCCCCCTCCCTTTCCCCTTTGCTAACCATAAGTTTGTTCTCCCTGTCTGTGAGTCTGTTTCTGTTTTGTAAATAAGAATGCTAATTCCAATGCTTTATCTATGATAATCTTCTGATAAACATCTTTCTACAAAATGACTGTCTACACTGCTGATTAATTGCTTTTAGATAGATAACTGGAAGTAGAATTTTTGGGCCCAAAGGTGTGAACCTATACAAATCTCTTTCTGTTTTGTAAATGAGTTCATTTGTATCATTTTTTTAGATTCCACAAATGAGTGATATCATTTGATATTGTCTTTCTCTGTCTGACTTACTTCGTTTAGTATGATCATCTCTAGGTCCATCCATGTTGCTGCAAATGGCATTATTTCATTCTTTTTTATGGCTGAGTAGTATTTCATTGTGTGTGTGTGTGTGTGTGTGTGTGTGTATTTATATATATACATCTTCTTTACCCATTCACCTGTCAATAGACATTTAGGTTGCTTCCATGTCTTGGCTATTGTAAAGAGTGCTGCTATGATCATTGGGGTGCATGTATCTTTTTGAATTAGAGATTTCTCCAGATATATGCAAAAGAGTGATATTGCTGGATTATATGGTAGCTCTCTTTTTAGTTTTCTGAGGAACCTCCATACTGTTCTCCACAGTGGCTCTACTAACTTACATTCCCACCAACAGTGTAGGAGGGTTCCCTTTTCTCCACACCCTCTCCAGCGTTTATTATTTGTAGACTTTTTTGATGGCCATTCTGACTAGCGTGAGGTGGTACCTCACTGCAGTTTTGCTCTGCATTTCTCTAATAATTAGCAATGGGGAGCATCTTTTCATGTGCCTCTTGGCCATCTGTATGTCTTCTTTGCAGAAATGTCTATTTAGATCTTCTGCCCACTTTTTGATTGGGTTGTTTGTTTGTTTACACTTAATTTTTAAATCTACCTAAAAGTCATCTTGATATCCTGTGAGATGACAAACTAACAATCTATTTTCACCCCTGTGCCCACTGACTACCACTAAGTTTGGCTAATTTTCCCCAAAGGAATAAATGTTCAATGACATTTTGGGAAACAGTGATGCAGTAATTTATTACTAAGAATTATTTGGCTATTGTTTAAGATAGTTACCAAGGAGATATGATTTTACTTTTGGTTCATTAAGAGTTTCTATCATGAATGAATGTTCACTTTATTAAATAACTTTTTCAGCCTCTACTAAGATGATAAAGAATTTTTCAGTTTGTCCTAATGATATGATATGTATATATGATTTCCTAATATTAGAGCACCTTTGCATTACAAGCCTAAATACAACTAAATCATGGCAGGTTGTTATTTTAATATAACTGAATTCACTTTGTTAAGAAAGATCTTATGTCAGTTGTGGCTTTCAATCCTATTACATAAGTAGAATTGTGTGTTACCCTTCTCAGGTTTTATTATCAAAGTTACATTAGTTTCATAAAATTGTCTGGATAATTTTCCAATAAAACTTCCATCTTATTTGCTCTTACATCCACTTTTCATGAAAACTAGCATTTCTTTACTTTTTGTCTCTTTTTTCAATGAAGCACCCCATGAATTTACCAATTCTTCTATTTGTTTGTTTTTCTATTTATTAATCTCTGCTTTTACCTTTATCAATTCAATACTTCCATCTTTTCCCAGTTTCTCTGGTTGATTTTTTTTTTCTTTTTGTTTTGGGGATTTTCTAAATGAAGTATAATACATTTACACAGAGATGCACAAATATATACATAAAGCTCAAATTATGATCATCAGAGTCAGTTAATTCCATCTGCCTCTTGTAAGAAGGAAAAAAAATAGCCAAATGGAACATTATTCCATGGACAGTTGAAAAGGCACAACTTCCATTTGTGGAGCACAAATTCTGATGTATATATGTTAAATCAGCCTTAATAATTATATTATTCTACCTATATTTGGTATATATTATTCTAATCATTTTAGAACTATTTTGGTTGCAAGTGGCAAATTCCATATGAACATTCTTAGAACAAAGGAGTCATTGGCTATACTGAATGGAGTTCCTGTTACTTGCAACCAACAAATTTCTAAATTCACTATAAAGCATTCTAGGAAGGTTTCTCAAGTTTGTCCTCCACATTACTGGTTTATTGTTTTGCTAGCTTGGCCCTTTACTCACTTCTGTGTAGATTTTAATACTGTGTCTATATTTTGGGTTTTGATACATTCTTTCTTCTCATTTCAACCAGTTTTCTTTCATAGCTCTCTTTATGTCAGACTTGTCATTTATGTTCTCTTCACAAAGAAATCATGTCCTTGGGCATCTTTTTTAATATTTCAAGCAAATATATTGCAAAATTGTAATGTATTTCTTAGAGACAATTTTTTTCCCAGAACCATGAACTTCCTTTGAATATTAAAAGGTGGTGTTCTGTTCCCATATGCTACAGTATTTTTTCATGTACCCAGAGTTTTTTTCTGTCTGTTCATGTTGGAATTTGGAGAACACTATTGTTTGAACCCTGTGTTTTCCAATAGACTGAGTGAATGTCGTTGTCTATCCTCAAACCTAAACCTGAAGTTCAAGTTAACCTGCAAAGTCTCTAACAGTGCATATTGACCAGGGATGGTACCACTCCAAAAGAAGAATTTCAAAACGTGGGCAGGTAGCTTAGTGTGGTAGGCAGGCAGGCAGAATACTGTCCCCTCCAAAGATGCCCATGCCCTAATCCTTGGAATTTATGAATTTATTACATTAAACGGCAAAAAGAACAGACGTGATGAAGGTAAGGGTCCTTGAGATGGAGAGATTATCCAGGTTTATCCTTAAAAGCAGAGAACCTTTTCATCTTTCCAAGCAGTGGTCAAAGAGAGACATGATGATAGAAGGACCAGAGAGATGTTACACAAGAAGGACAACGTGCTGTTACTGACTCTGAAGATGGAGGGAGGGGACCACTAGCCAAGGAATATGGGTGGCCTCTAGAAACTGGGAACAGCCTTTAGGTGACAGCCAGCAGAAAATGAAGATCTTGGTTCTACAACATCAAGAAAGTTAATTCTGCCAACAACCCAGATAAACAGGAAACAGATTCTCCCCTAGAGCCTCCAGAAAGGAGTATAGCCTGCTGACACCTTGATTTTAGTTTGGTGAAATCTGTGTCAAACTTCTGACTTATAGAATGAGAAGATAATAACTTGTGTTGTTCAAGAGGTTAAATTTGTGGTAATTTGTTGCAGCAGCCATAGAAATAAATACACATTGTCTTAATGACAGGCAGTTTCTATCTTCCAAAGATGACAGGACATCTCTTTTGGACATTCTTTCCATTGAAAAGTGGATCTTCCCTTGACCTCAAATCTGGGTGAGTTTAGACTTACTTGTCGCCAAGAGTGTAGCAGAAGTGATGCTGTATGACTTCCAAGGTAAGGCCAGAAAAAGCCATGTCACTTTCACCTTGTTCCCCGGAACACTCATACTCAGAGCTCTGAACTGCCATGCATATATCTGATTATTAAGATTATTAACCCTTGATGGACCTAGAGATTGTCATAGTAAGTGAAGTAAGCCAGACAGAGAAAGACAAATATCATATGATATCGCTTACATTTGGAATAAAAAAAAAAAAAGATACAAGTGAACTTATTTACAAAACAGAAATAGACAGAAACGGAAATAGACCCACAGACATAGAAAACAAACTTATGGTTACCACAGGGGAAAGGTGGGAGGGAGGGATAAATTAGGAGGTTGGGATTAATATATACACACTACTATATATAAAATATATAACCAACAAGGACCTACTGTATAGCACAGGGAACTATATTCAATATTTTGTAATAACCTATAAGGGAAAAGAATCTGAAAAAGAACATATATATATATATACACACACATACACACACATACACATGCGTAACTGAATCAATGTGCTATAAACCTGAAACTAACATGACATTGTAAATCAACTGTACTTCAATTTAAGAAAATTATTAAACGTTGGGACTTCCCTAGTGGTCCAGTGGCTGGGGCTCCACGCTCTCAATGCAGGGGCCTGGGTTCGATCCCTGGTCAGGGAATTAGATCCGCCATGCTGCAACTAGGAGTTCGCATGCCACAACTAAAGACCACGCATGTGGGACTTCCCTGGAGGTCCAGTGGTGAGACTTCGCCTTCCAATGCAGGGCGTGCGGGTTCAATCCCTGGTCACGGAGCTGGGGTCCCGCATGCCTCAGGGCCAAAAAACCAAAACATAAAACATGGGCAGTATTGTAACAGATTCAATAAAGACTTTAAAAATGGTCCACATCAAAAAAATCTTTTAAAAAAAGACCCCGCATGCCACAACTAAAAGATCCCGCATGTCACAGCAAAGATCCCGCATGCCACAACTAAGACCCAGTGCAGCCAAATAAATAAATAAATATTTTAAAAAATATATTAAGCCTTAAGAGGCTACCATGTAAGGATGAGGCCTCATGTAGGTACTCTGATGAGCAGTCCCAGTCTTTAATCCTCCCAGCCCATATGCCAGAAACATGACTGAAGGAGCATTTATATCATTCCAGCCCCCAGCCATTGACGTGCCCCCAGTCTTGGAGTCATCCCAGCTGAGGTCCAGATGGGGTGAACCATAGAAAAGTCATCTTTGCTGTGCCCTAATTCCTGACCCAGAGAATCTGTGAACATAGAAGAATGATTACTGTTGTAATCCAGCAAGTTTGGGGTAGTTTGTTACACAACATTAATAGCAGGGGTACTACCTGAATCAAGTGCCCGAGGGCCAGTGAAGCCAACTGTCCCACAGAAAAAAGAACCACTTCTCCAAAACCAGCAGTGCTCCCACTGAAAATGTTGCTCTAATACATTAATATATGTCTCCTGATCTGACGTTGCATTTTTCTCCTGCTCTCAATGTTGGTTTCTCTGGCTAAGCAGTTTGCAATTCTTATTTGAAGAGTGTAGCCTCTGAGAAAGATCTACTCACCCCGCAGGCAGTCTTCCTCATGTCCTTTCTGTCTTTATCCTATTTATAGCTCTGATCTTTAGGTTAACTAAGAATCCCAAGATTAAACCTGTCTCTTTTCACTTACCCCTCTTTCTGCTGTGTTGTTTCTGGGAGCTGTTTCCAAATGCATGAAGAGATGGATGCTACTGAGATTAGGTGGGGGGACGAGACAGGGAATGATAGAACTTTAGCTCTCACCGGCTCAGTTGCTGTTTATGGTCAGCAGAGTACCTGCATGCTGAGGTTAAATGCAGACAGTGAGGGGGGTGCCGATTTTTTTTCCTGGTTTTTGACATCATCTGTCATATTCTGTTTCACAGGGAAGAGCTTATGGAAAGTAGTTTAAGAATATGTTTTCACAGTATGGAGGTTCCTCAAAAAACTAAAAATAGAGTTGCCATATGATCCAGTTATCCCATTCCTGGACATATATCTGGAGAAAACTCTGATTCAAAAAGATACATGCACCCCAATGTTCATTGCAGCACTATTTACAATAGCCAAGACACAGAAACAACCTAAATGTCCATTAACAGATGAATGCATAAAGATGTGGTACATATATACAATAGAATACTACGCAGCCATCAAAAAGAATGAAATAATGCCATTTGCAGCAATATGGATGGACCTAGAAATGATCATACTAAGTGAAGTAAGTCAGAGAAAGACAAATATCATATATCACTTATGTGTGGAATCTAAAATGTGACACAAATGAAGTTATCTACAAAACAGAAACAGACTCACAGACATAACAGACTTGTGGTTGGCAAGGGGGAGGGGGGTGGGGGAGGGAAGGATTGGGAGTTTGGGGTTAGCAGATGCCAACTATTATATATAGGATGGATCAACAAGGTCCTACTGTAGAGCACAGGGAACTCTACTCAATATCCTGTGATTAACCATAGCGGAAAAGAGTATGAAAAAGAATATGTATGTGTATAACTGAATCACTTTGCTGTACAGCAGAAATTAACACAACATTGTAATCAACTATACTTCAATAAAATACATTTAGAAAAAGAATATGTTTTCAGTCCACCATCATCATCATCTTCAATAAAACAGTTAGTTGAAATTTTGCCTGGACTTTAGCCAGTATTCCTCTAATTTTGCCTACAGTGCCATTGCTATTCTTTCTCCCTTTCTGTATCTTTATGAGCCTTTTAACAGGAAACTATAAGCCAGCCTATCAGACATCTCTGGACAGTCCCTTTATGAACCCAAGTTGTAGACATGCTTTTAAAGGCTTTTGCCCTAGGAGTATACTTTCAATATGTTAACGTAAGATATAGAAGTTAAATGAGAGAATAGTCTGATATATGGAATTTAGCCCTAGTCCAGCTTTCAGGAATGCATCTGTTCATGTCTTAAGGCATACATAAATTGATAATTGGATATCAGTAGTTGGCTATATATGTGACACTTTTTATGACACTACAGAATTTGGAAGGAATAGCATTATGTTCTTTAAGTATTTTTGATAGAATAGTATTTCAACTTCTGGTGTTTCAATGTGAATTTTAAATTTAATGTCAAGTTAATTGATTAAATATAGTATAACATCTAATGTCCTTCAAATATACCAAGTTAAATGGCAAGCTGCATGTTATTCTGTACTAATCCATTTTAACAAGTAAACAATAGCTGAAAACACATGATCTTTGAAAGATCTGTGAGTTAAAAAGTAAGTAGAAGCATAATAGTTCAATTTGCCAGGTTCATGAGGCCAAGTCATTTATGAGGAAATAGATCCCAATGAAGAACCATCAGTTAAAGAGAACTACTGAAATTTGAAACAAAAACACAGGAATAACATATTGGCACTATCCATAATATATCTAAGAAGTGTTTCTTTTTATATGGAATACAACATTGCAGCATTTCTGCATGAAAATTATTCAGTCACCTATTAAACATTCAGTTGTATTATGCTGTACATTACTTGAGGCTTCATCCATAAGACAAAATTCCCAAAGTAATTTTTCTAACTGAATCTATAACTCTTTCATCACCCTGATCCCTGAATATGCATGATTTCCCATTACTGTTTATAGTTAGGACTTCTGTCTTTGCAGTATATGGGCACACAAAGCTATGTTATATTTGCCATGGGAACTATAATTTTTAAGGCCCCTGTGCTTGTAAAATCTTTACCTTTATTATATTACCGTAATGTATATTTTGGATTTTATAGAGGATCACATATCGAGGAAGCACAGTGTTGCACCAGTGAATGGACTGAGTTGTTAGTTACATGATGATGTGACTTGTTCTTTTAAAGCAACAGTCAGGGAGCTCATGCGAGCGTCACAGGCGATTGACCCGATTCTAAGATTGGCTACCTTGTGTTTACCTTCATTCAAGATGCCCTAGTTTTTAGTCTTTCCTTGTATTAGAATGATTTGCCATGTCTTCTCCCAGGACTTGGCATTGCCTCCGACTAGGATAAGCATGGTATATTTCTACATCACGTTCATACTGGATTCAGCCATATGACTTGCTTTAGCCAACAGAACATGGGCAGGAGTGCTGGTGTGCCAGTTTTGAGCTAAAGCCTTAAGAGTTACTGAATATTTCTACTTGTTCCTCTGGTACTTTTGCCACCTGCATAAGCAGAACATGAACAGCCCCTGTGTAGCTGCCGGTCTCAGAATGAAGAAGACGTGTGGAACAGACCTGAACTCAAGCTCAAAGCCTGGAGTCCAGCCTAGCCCAGTTTGGCCAAGTCCAGCCCAAGTGAGAGCATGTGAACCGCGACCAACCTGCAATTCCAAGGGAGAAAAAGAAATGCTTGTGTAAGTCACTGAGATATTGGAGTCCTTTGTTATGCAACATTGTTGCAACAATGACTAATTAATACCTCTCCCATTGTTGATGGTTCTCATGCATTTGTCTTCCTGTGTGTGTGCTTAGTGCTTTTGGCTGGCTGTCCAAATGGATGGAATCAACTGGAGTATGCCAAGGTCCACATGATACATTTTTGCTGGGAACTCCCAAGGTAGCAGAGATGTTGCATACCTTTAATGTTCATATTTCCGTCATCATTTTATAGGACTTCTAGGTGGGCATTCAGCATAAAAAGACTGGTGATTTGGGGTTCAACTATTTTCTATTGATGAGTTATTAGTCATCCATTCAGATTGTAAGGGCTTTGGTGAAATACTCTCTTCCTTTTACAACATGCATCTGGAGCATTTACATATTTGAGCAAGTATCTGGGCATTCTCATGAATAAACATGTGAACCTAACGAAGCTTCTTCATTTGAGTGGACCAAGTACTTGTATCTTGTTTATACCAAGGCCCTGCTTGCGGTGAACAGACTCTAGGAGAGCCCCCAGTTATCCCTGCCTCCTGGTATACATGCCCTGTGTAATACCCTCCCCTTAAGTGTGGAAGGGACTCGTGACTTCTAAAAAAATATTTATTTATTTATTTATTTATTTACCTATTTGGCTGCGCTGGGTCTTAGTTGCGGCACGCGGGATCTTCGTTGTCGTGTGTAGGAGCTTCAATGCGGCATGCGGGCTCTTTTAGTTGCGGCATGCGGGATCTAGTTCCCTGACCAGGGATCGAACCCGGGCCCCCAGCATTGTGAGCATGGAGTCTTAGCCACTGGACCACCAGGGAAGTCCCGGGACTTGTGAATTGTTTCTAACAAACAATATATTGTAAAGGTGATGGGAATGTCACTTCCATGACTATGTTACATAGGTTTGTGACCTCTGTCTTGCTAAGAAACCCTCTCTTGCTGATTTTGATGAAGCAAGCTACTATGTGATGAGCTGCCCTTTGGAGAGGTCCACTTGGCGTGAAACTAAGGCCCTTGGTCCTACAACTGGCATGGAACTGAATTCTGCCAGTAACCATGTAAGCCTAGAAACAGATCTTTCCCCAGTCAAGCCTTGAGGTGAGACCACAGCCTCAGCCAACATCTTGACTGCAAACGTGTGAGAGATCCCAAAGCAGAGAACCTAGGTAAACCACTCACAGACTCTGGACCTGCAGAAACTGTGAGATTATAAATGTATGTTGTTCTAAGCAACTACATTTGTGGTAATTTGTCACACTGCAGTAAGATGAGTAGAACACTGTTCAACCATTTAGCAAGGTGATGATTTCCATAATATGATACATATTTACTTTTAGCATAGCAAACATTCATTGAATACCTGCCAGATGCTAAGCACTTAAAACACTGCCAGTGTCGAGATGAATAAGACATACCACTTGCCGTTGAGGAACTCACCACCTAGGCAACGTTGGACATCCAAGCATCTGGTCATCACAGACGGGACAAACATTTTAACAGGGATAGGAAATAAATGGCATAAGCCATGTTGCTTATTTTTGCTTTTCTTGGCACATTTTAAGCCTGCACCAGGAAAAAAATCAAAGGGTCTCATATGGAACACAGACGCCATAAAATCATGTTGAGAGGTGTTTACCATGGAACCATCTGTACGTACCTGACCAAGAGTAAGTAATCCAATGGAAATCATTGCTATCACTGAGAACAAAAGCTTCACAGAAATGGCTTTACATGATTGTGATCATGACTCCAACATCTTTCCACAAAACGACTGAAAATTAACACTGATTGTCTCCCTCCTATAAGTTCTTTTTCCTTATAGGATAATGTTTTTAGACATGGTGCTTTCAAAGTAACAAAGTTAAGATGTTACTTTTAGGGCTGTGCCATCTAGGCATATTAGTGGATACATCGTAGATGTTGGGGCAGTACAACAAAAATACCTTTGATTTTTGATGTCCGAAGTCCAGAATTTGCTATTTTGTGCATGCAAACAATGAATACCAATCATTATGGCTTTATCTAGAATAATTTGCTCTTCCTACAGACTGCAGATGTATTTTTCTGATTGAGACTCCAAGATTTAAAATAATAAAATAAAAACATAATATCTATTTTTTAAATTGAATGGTTACCATGTGCTAAATATCTTACTTAATAGTGGGTTATCTCAATTAATGCTCACAACAACCTAATAAATTAGAGACTGTCATTATCCTCATCCCACAGATGGAACTGAAGCCACAGAGGTTGAGTAGTTTTAGTAACTTGGTTGAGATTACATCGTTACCAAGTAAGCGGAACTGGGTTTGGACTTGAGCTATTCTACTTCTGGTCCTATGCACTTAACCTCCATTCTATATTGCTTCCTAATGCCTCTGAAGGCTCCGAGATTTTTAAGGGCAACTTTGAGCATGGGTGCTCTGGTGATAATAAAAAGCTCAATGGCGCAAACGTGGGCTTTGCAGTCTCAAAGTAACTTATGTTCCTCATAGACCCATAAATGTTGACGTCATTTCCTCCAAGGGTGAGTGACGTATTTGTGTTTTAAAAATGTATCTAGACAGTCTTTCCTAAGATTCTCCGCATAACAACTTAGTTAACAGAATGTAACACCTTACATATTGTAGTGGGTAGGGTATCAGGTATGCAGCTTTCAGAAAGAGATTTTAAACGTTCAGTGGCTTCAATAAGGTAGAAGTTTCTTTCCCTCTAATTTAAAGCTGTAGTGGGGCAGTCAAGGCTGGGGAGACAGTTCTCCGTGAAGCAAGCCAGGAACGCGGTTTCCTTGCATCTTGCTGCTGTGCACCTTGAAGGCTGGGTCACCTTCTTCATACCACGTCTTGAAGGCTGGGTCATACCACGTCCGTGTGCCAGGTGGCACGCATGGAGAGGAGGCAGTATAGGGCCAGCACTTTCCTTTTAAGCGAGGAACGTGGGAAATGTACCCATTGTCCCCTCTTGCACTCCATGATGAAAACAAAGTCACGTGGCCAAACCCAGCCACAAGGCAGCATGGGAAATGTAGTCTCTAGACAGGTGGCCACGAGGCCGGCTAAAACTCAATTCCAATGAAAGAAGAGGAAAATAAATTTGGCAGGGAAGAGGAGCTAGCCGTCTATGACATATCGATATGCAGACACTACGGACAAATCAATTTCTGGTTTCGGCATTTTTTCGGGGGGCGGGTAGGCTCTCTGCAGAATAATATACATGATTTAGATGAGAGTTAAAATGACTTTAAACCTAATATCACTGAAGTCTAATAACACTGACCAATTGGTTTTGTGCCTGCTAATAATACTGACTCTTTGACAACAGGGTTAGTAAATGGATAGTTGCTTTACATTAGGTGAGAACATTTTGAAATTATGTATAAGAAGGTTGTATTGAGCAACTAATGGAAGGAATGCAGTGAACATGGATTGTTCTGTCTGCCAAGCATCCCTTTTCCCATCTGACAAATAGCCATGAGCCTTCTTTAGGAAGGGTCCCTGTCTCACTCCTTGTGGTTGTCAGCGGGGTAGGGGGACACCTCATAAGTGCCTTCTGAGGAAAGCTGCCTTAAGTAGTTCTCTCTGAGTACAACTACTCAGGCTCTGTATTACCGCGGTGTAGATTCCATCAGATGAGCGCAGCCCTAGGGCCCTAGTAACATGACGTCTTCCTGTGTCTCCTCAGCTAAGGGGTAGTACAGTTCCCCCTGCTGCTGCTAACCTCTGGGTAACCTCCCCATGGCTTGTTTGGTTCTGTTCTTTCCTCACCCATGTAACTCATTCCCTGTATTAGATTCTCTGCATGTAAATAACTGAAATGGTTTCTAGTGTCCTGATAAGACCGTGACTGATGAAACGGCCTACCCCATTGGCTTGTTACAGTTCCAGCTACATACAAAGACTAACTAGTTACCTCTTAATCCCAATTTTCAATTCTCTCTGAAAGAGAAGCTGATTGGCCTTGTTGGTTTCAGGTTCTTGATGGGGGTTGGAGGTGGGGAAAAGGGAGAGGTGATCGAGGGTTGGTGGGAGACAGCTCTTATTATGATCTACAAAAACAGCCGCCACAGTATCTGCTACAGGAACACAGGCTGGGGAGGGGGAGACCCAAATGGCCCATGTTATCCTACAATACTTTTAGTAATTTTTCTTATTAGCTTAACAGTCTTTATTACAATGTTAATTATCTTTGTAGTCAAAATAACTCTTAACCTTTCTTATTTTCTTAGTAGTGAAAGGCTTTAAGCGTGTTGTTATCTCTACCTGGGGTTAGCTGCATTTTAATGGATGGGTCTGGGTGATGAAAAGGTTTTCAAAATGTAAAACACAGAAGAATGAGAGAAGTTGGATTTCTTGATATGACTCATAATTGTGACCTGTAGCTCTAGCCTGAGGGTGGGCCAGGTAAAATCCTAGAATGGGGGTGGGTTTGAGTTCAGGTCCTCAGGGAGGCAGACACCAAGATGGGATTGGATATAGAGAAGTTTAATTGAGAGAATAGCAGTGAAGGATAAAAGGAAGGGAGCAGGAGCTTGGGAGAGAGACTTCAGACCACGATGCAGGTCTGACACCTGTAAAAGCTAAGAGGGAAGGAAGGAAGGAAGGAAGATTAACTAAGGAAGTCCCAAGACTGCAGGCAGTTCTAAGAAAGTTTTGACCAGGCCTGTGGGGAATCCTTGAGCCAAAGCTGCCCATTAGAGGAATCCTGTGTTAGTAGCCCTGCTGTGCTCTGTCAGATGCGGAGCAGCCCAGGGGGGAGTGTGGCCTCAGCATAAACACAATGGTGGACCCAAGGGGCAGAAAGAGTCTTATCAAAGTCTTATGGGTAAGGACTGTTCTTTTCTGTAAGCCATGTCCCAGAACACAAACTGGTGGGGGGATTTCTTAATAGTCTTCGCTTTCCACGAGTACAGGCTCTGGTAAATTTCAGTGTTGTCACTGCAAAGCCTTTTTTTTTTTTTTAAAGTATTTCCTTTAATTTTATTTATTTATTTATTTTTAGCTGTGTTGGGTCTTCGTTTCTGTGCGAGGGCTTTCTCTAGTTGTGGCAAGCGTGGGCCACTCTTCATCGCAGTGCGCGGGCCTCTCACTATCGCGGCCTTTCTTGTTGCGGAGCACAGGCTCCAGACGCGCAGGCTCAGTAGTTGTGGTTCACGGGCCTAGCTGCTCCGCGGCATGTGGGATCTTCCCAGACCAGGGATCGAACCCGTGTCCCCTGCATTAGCAGGCAGATTCTCAACCACTGCGCCACCAGGGAAGCCCTGCAAAGCCTTTTTTTAAGTCCTAGGCCTGGAACTGGCACAGATTTGTGTGTGTGTGTGTGCCATATTCTATTGTTTAAAGCCGTGACAGGTCCAGCCCAGATTCAAGGGGAGAGATTACACAAGAGCATGACTTCTGTGGAGGCATGGTTCATTGTGGGCCACCAAAATAATGGTGTCCCACAGATTCTGAACCTTGGACTAGATATTTAGAGTGGAATGCTACTAGCATGCCTGAGGTGGTAGCTGAAATTATTGGGTGGAATCAATCCATGGGTGTATCCATTGGTAAGTGCAGAAAAGAGCCCACCAACAATGCAAACACATGAGAGTTGGGTTGTGATTTTCCTCCTTCTCAGAAGCCCTTGTCAACACTGTTTCTTGATCAACATTTATCCCAACATTTTCCTGGGATTCTGTTGCTAGTTCTATTTCTTGAACATCTTCATCTCAATATTCACTAGTTTAACAGTAATGATGACTGGTCTAGCCAGAACTACCAGTTAGTACGTTTTTACATTTTAATTATTTTTTCCCGATTAAATCTGGCACGAGGCACTCAGTTAACCTGTCCTGCTTCTGCAACAAAAAGGGCCTGCAGAAAGTGAGGGAATCCTCCCATGCAGGGGTGGGTTTGTTTGTGAACAAAGGTCTCCCACGCAGGGACCTTCCTCTGAAGCTAGCTAACCTTTGGAAATTTGACCTTTCTCTGCCTTGGTTTCCTTTTTCTGCACTCAACAGTATCGATTTCCATTGGGCTCTTTGTGAAGATAGGTTAATAAAAGACCATAAATCTTTTTAACTAGGTGAAGCATTTACCACTCTAATTAGCATTACCGTTCAAAGTATTACCATTCAAAGGCTTTCATATTGGGGAAACAAGCAAAACGGCAGTGCGCTGTTTAAATCATGATTAAGCAGTGGAGGACAAGGCACAGCATTTAGGCATGTCTGCATTCGGATAGTCAGTCATCCGGCCTTTGCCGAGATACCATAATGCTAAAGACGCATACTGCCCTAGGTTATGAGGTAACATAAAATACAAGCCTAGTACTGTGGTTTGTAAAAAATAACTGTTATGTATTATTTCTCCATGGATTATACTTAAGTAGGTATGCACAAAATGCTAGTGACTCCCCCAAAGTAGAGTGGGGTACGTTTCACAGAGGAAGTGACATATTGGCTGGGTCTTGAAGCATGAATAGGAGTCCACTCAGCTGCAACAAGGAAATGTAAATTCTTAGGCAGGAGGGCCAGCCTCTCAGAAGGTCCCACCCTGGGAAGGAAGTGGTGGTGAGTGTGAGGGTCTAAGTCCTGGGGCAGAGTCCCAGCCTCCAGCTGCGCGATGGCGGAGAGGGGGTGTGGAAGGGAGAGAAGGAAAGGGGAAGGAAAGGAAAGGGGGGGGGGAAAAAAAAAAAAAAAAAAAAAAAAAAAAAAAAAAGGCCATCCCGCGCATGCGCTCTAGCGGTAGCGGAGGAGGGCTCGGCCCGCGGCTCCCTCCCCGCCTCGCGCTTCGCGGGGCCCCACAGGCCCGGCCCGGAGAGCAAGCGCGTCGCGCCCGCGCAGTCTTCGGGCCCCGGCGGGCGCCTGCGCACCAGCGTCCTGGGCGCGCGAGCCGCGGGGTTATTAGAGGTGGAGCGCGGGGAGGGCGCGAGGCAGGAGGCGGCCGCCGTTACGGCGCGGGCGTGGTCACGTGGCCGCTGGTCACCGCCGCCGCCACCCCCTCCCGCCCTGTTCTCTCTTTGGTCGGGTCCGGCCCGGCCGGCACCACGAGCGCCCGGCAGAGACTGAGGGAGAGAGAAAGAGGAGGGGAGGAGGAGGAGGAGGAGGAGGATTCAGGGAGTAGGAGCTGGGGAGCCCTCCTGCGCCACAGGTAAAATAATGATGATAATCGTAAAGCAGCCCGGGCCCCCTGAGCGCCTCCGCCATCCTCCAGTGCAGCCCCCACATGCAGACGCTCCCGCCCCGGTCTCCCCTCAGCCTCTCAGGACGAGTCCCGCCTCCCCTCGCTCCGCCGCCGCCTCCCTGGCAGGCCTGTGGTGCCGCCGCCGCCGCGGACGGGGACTCGCAGCGCCCTCCGCGTGTGCGCATCCCGGGCGGGCGGGGGCTGGGTGGCGGGAGAGTAGGCTCTTTCGCTGCGGGGCGGCGGGGCCGGGGGGCTGTTCCCCAGCCTGCTGCCTGCCTGCCCTTTGGGGTCCCGGCCGCAGGGCCCCTGCAGCGAGAAGGCAGAGCCTGGTGGCCGGACCCGGGCTCCATTTCCTACTTGGTAGATTTCCCTGTTCATTTCAGCCCCGGGCAGCACGCTTCCTTCGCGGGCCGGAAGCCAAACGGACCCGAAATCCCCAAATGTTTTAAAGTGCAGCCTTGAGAAGAGAAAAAAGCCTTTCACTTTTCAAGATGGAAACGTGACCTTGTTTGAGTACGACTTGAGTTTTTTCACCTGTAGGAACATGCAAGTTGAGGCCGTTCCGGATATGAGAAAAACTTTGCAGAGGATGAACATTGATTTTTTTTTTTTAACGCCCCCCCCCCCCCCGTTTCCTGGAAAAAGGAGCACCAACCTCCAAAACAATTTCCTGATTCTACAAGTGACCTAGAGTTTGTTCAGTAGCTATTAAGTAGTTTTACTTCCAGGATATGATTTATGTTTAAAGTTCACATCTTTTAGATTTTTTTCTAAATAATTATCTGGAAAGAGTTTTCACTTGTCAACGTCGAATTCTGACTCCCAAAATTTTAGAATGCAGGTTGCACACCTTTGGGCCGGATTGCGCTGAAACTCCTAGACCCAGTCATTCTTTTGTATTCTTTGTACCACAAAATATAGCCCCAATATATGATTATGTAGTCCCTATATATTATGAGCGTGCGCTGTTACACTGTTGAAAGTAAACCTTTGAGCACCTTTGGTATCAGTGATAAAGAAATTCATTTATGTGTTGGTTAATTCTCTTAAGGAGCTTTTCTGATTCTACGCCTTGGTAGTTTTCACATCTTATCTCTAAATTCAGTTGTAAACTGGAGCATTTTTAATTTTTACAGCTGTCTGCAGTGGAGTCCTGTAGAGCAGTTCTTCTCAAACTTCAGTGTGCCTAGGAATCCCTTGGGGCGCCTGTTTAAATATGCAAATTCTGATTCAGTAGATCTGTGATGCAGCTTGGTATTCTTTCTTTCTTATAAGCTCCTACCTGCGGCTGGAGGAGGAACCGTTCTTGAGTAGCAAAGATGTAGATTACTTGTTTGCTAAGAAATAAAGTGTATCAATGAACAAGTGCGTTTTAATAATTCACGTTTGGTGTAGAGGTGGCTTGAGATAAGAGACACATGGCAGGATGAACTGAGAGAGCTTGCCTTAGGGAAATCCCTTATGCAGAGTAAGCTAAGTCCAGGTCCCAGGGGAGGTGATAGCGGAACCGGGAGAACTCCCTCAACTAGGAAGGGTGCAGGTACCACGTGTGCGTGCTGTGTGGTGCCTACATCACTTGGCCTGCGAATATTCCATGGAAGCTTGGTGTACTTCTAACTGAAGGACTTGCTCAGCAATGGGTAGTTGGATTTTTATCAACATAAAGGCTATGCATCATACTCTTGAAAGTTTCTTTTATTGGTGAACGTATTGGGTGTGTTGCTCTTTCTGTCACCCGTTCAAATGCAGCCTCAGTTGAGTAGTGCATTCCTGAGCCTTGGAAGCAAACTTGTAAACAATATAGGGTCTCCACCTGTCGATTTTTTTCCTAAATTTTAAAAAATGTAAATTGAAAAGTTTATGTTTAAAAAAAGTAAGTTGAAAAGTGTCACACGTAACTTCATATATTCATACTTTATATACATAAAAATGGTTGTACTTAAGTTTTGAAAAAGTTTATGGCAGTATAACATCAACTACTTTTAGCATCGTAATTTTTATAGTCTTCATTCTAGTTCTTCACCATTGTTTTTCATGTTAAATAATATTATGACAGTACTTTTTTTCTTCCAGTTTTATTGAGATATAATTGATATATAGCACTCTGTATAAGTTTAAGGTGTGGAGCATAATGATTTGGCTTACATCATGAAATGATTATTACGATAAGTTTAGTGAACATCCATTATCTCATATAGATATTAAAGAAATAGAAAAAAATTTTTTTCCTTGTGATGAGAACTCTTAGGATTTAACAACTTTTTAACAGCTCTTAACTTTCATATGCAACGTAAAACAGTGTTAATTATGTTTATCATGTTTTATGTTATATCCCTTGTACTTATTTATCTCATAACTGGAAGTTTGTATCTTTCGTCTGCCTTCATCCAACTCCCCCTCCCTCCACCTCTGGCTCTGTTAACTGCAAATTTGATCTCTTTTTCTTATTATATTTATTTATGTATTTATTTATTTATATTTATTTATTTATTTAACATCTTTATTGGAGTATAATTGCTTTACAATGGTGTGTTAGTTTCTGCTGTATAACAAAGTGAATCAGCTATATGTATACATATATCCCCATATCTCCTCCCTCTTGTGTCTCCCTCCCACCCTCCCTATCCCACCCCTCTAGGTGGTCACAAAGCACCAAGCTGATCTCCCTGTGCTATGTGGCTGCTTCCCACTAGCTAGCTATTGTACATTTGGTAGTGTATATATGTCAGTGCCACTCTCTCACTTCGTCCCAGCTTACCCTTCCCCCTCCCCATGTCCTCAAGTCCATTCTCTACATCTGCGTCTTTATTCCTGTCCTGACACTAGGTTCTTCAGAACCATTGTTTTTTTTTTTTTTTTTTGATTCCATATATGTGTGTTAGCATATGGTATTTGTTTTTCTCTTTCTGACTTACTTTACTCTGTATGATAGTCTCTAGGTCCTGATCTCTTTTTCTATGAGTTAGTTTTTGAAGTATAATTGACCCACAACACTGTTATTTCCTATTACACAACATCTAGTTACAATTTATCATCCTACAAAGCTATTACATAGTTATTGACTATATTCCTCACACTGTACATTTTATACCTGTGATTCATTTATTTTGCAACTGGAAATTTGTACCTCTTAATCCCCCTCACCTATTTCATTCCTCCTCCCACCTCTCTTGCAACCACCTATTTGTTCTCTGTATATATAACTGTTTCAATTTTGTTATGTTTGTTCATTTGTTTTTTAGGTTTCACATATAAGTGAAATCATACGGTATTTGTCTTTCTGACTCATTTCACTTAGCATAATACCTTATAGGTCCATCCATGTTGTTGCAAATGGCAAGATTTCATTCTTTTTTATGGCTGAGTAATATTGCATTGTGTGTGTGTGTGTGTGTGTATACACACACACCCCCCACATCTTTATCCATTCATCTATTGATGGACACTTAGGTTGCTTTCATATCTTGGCTATTGTAAATAATGTTGCAATAAATATAGAGGTGCGTATATCTTTTCTAATTAGTGTTTTTGTTTTCTTCATATAAATACCCAGGAGTGGCATTGCTGGAACTTTGGTAATTTTATTTTTAATTTTTTGAGAACTCTCAATACTGTTTTCCATAGTGGCTGCACCGATTCACATTCCCACCAATAGTGCACAAGGGTTCCCTTTTTTCCACATCCTCACCAACACTTGTTATTTGTTGTCTTGTTGATAATAGCTATTCTGACAGGTGTGAGGTGATATCTCAATGTGGTTTTGATTTGCATTTCCCTGATGATTAGTGATGTTGAGCATCTTTTCATTTGCCTGTTGGCTATATATTCTTTGGAAAAATGTCTGTTGAGATCCTCTGCACATTTTTCAATCAGGTTGTTTGTTTTTTGATATTGAATTGTATGGGTTCTTTTTATATTTTGGATATTAACCCCTGATCAGATACATGATTTGGAAATAGCTTCTCCCATTCAGTAGGCAGCCTTTTCATTTTATTAATCGTTTCCATTGCTGTGCAAAAGTTTTTAAGTTTGAAGTAGTCCCATTTGTTAATTTTTACTTTTGTTTCCCTTGCCTGAGGAGACATATCCAAAAAAATATTACTAAGATTGATGTCAAAGAGCTTACTACTTAGGTGTTCTTTAAGAAGTTTTATGGTTTCAGGTCTTACATTTAAGTCATTAATCCATTTTGAATGTATTTTTCTGCATGGTGTGAGAGAGTAGTCCAGCTTGATTCTTTTGTGTGTAGCTGTTCAGTTTCCCCAACATCATTTATTGAAGAGGCTGTCTTTTCCCCATTGTATATTCTTGTCTCCTTTGTTGTAGATTAATTGCGCATGTAAGTATGGGTTCATTTCTGGGCTCTTTATTTTGTTCCATTAATGTTTGTGTCCGTTTTTGTGACAGTACCGTCCTGTTTTGATTAATGTAGCTTTGTAATATAGTTTGAAATCAGGGAGCGTGATACCTCCAGCTCTGTTCTTCTTTCTCAAGATTATTTTGGCTATTTGGGTTTTTTTATGTTTCCATCCAAATATTAGAATTATTCTAGTTCTGTGAAAAATGCCCCTGGTATTTTGATAGGGATTGCATTGAATCTGCAGGTTGCCTTGGGTAGCATGGCCATTTTAACAATATTACTTCCTCCAATCCATGAACACAGTATATCTATCTGTGTTGTCTTTGATTTCTTTCATCAGTATCTGATAGTTTTCTGAGTCTGGATCTCTTACTTCCTTAGATTTATTCCAAGATATTTTATTCTTTTTGATGTGATTATAAATGTGATTAATTTATTACTTAATTTTTCTTTCTGATAGTTTGTTATATATAGAAATGCAGCAGATTTCTGTATATTAATTTTGTATTCTGCAACTTTACCAAATCCTTGATGAGTTCTAGTAGTTCTTTGGTGGCATCTTTAGGATTTTCTATGGATAGTGTCATGTCATCTGCAGACAGTGACAGTTTTACTTTTTCCTTTCTAATTTGGATTCCTTTTATTTTGTTTTTCTTGTCTGATTGTTGTGGCTAGGACTTCCAATACTACATTGAATAGAAGTTCCAGTACTATGTTGAATGAAAGTGTTGAGAGTGGGCATCCTTGTCTTGTTCCTGATCTTAGAGGAAATGCTTTCTTCACTGTTGAGTGTGATGTTGGCTGTGGGCTTGTCATTTATGGCCTTTATTATGTTGACGTATGTTCCCTCTCTACCCACTTTTTTGAGAGTTTTTATCAAAAATGGATGTTGAATTTTGTCACAAGCCTTTTCTGGACCTATTGAGATGATTGTATGATTTTTGTACTTCAGCTTGTTAATGTGGTATATCCCATTAATGGATTTGCAGATATTGAACCATCTTTGCATTCCTGGAAGAAATTCCTCTTGATCATGATGTATGGTCCTTTTAATGTATTGTTGGATTTGAGTTGCTAATATTTTGTTGAGGATTTTCGCATGTATATTCATCAGTGATATTGGTCTGTAATTTTCTTTTTTTGTGTATCTTTGTCTGACTTTGGTATCAGAGTGATGCTGGCTTCATAGAATGGGTTTGGAAGTGTTCCGTCCTCTGCAATTTTTTGGAATAGTTTGAGAAGGATAAGTGTTAACTCTTCTCTGAGTTTTTGGAAGAATTCATCTGTGATGCCATCTGGTCCTTGGACTTTTGTTTGTTGGAAGTTTTTAAAATTACTGATTCAACTTCATTACTGCTAATTGGTCTGTTCATATTTTCTATTTCTTCTTGGTTCAGTCTTGGGAGATTGTACCTTTCTAAGAATTTGTCCATTTCTTCTAGGTTGTCCATTTATTGGTGTACAGTTGTTCATAGTTAATCTCTTATGATCCTTTTTATTTCTGTGGTGTCAGGTGTAACTTCCTTTTTATTTCCGGTTTCCATTTGCATGGAGTACCTTTTTTCATCCCCCTAACTTTTAGTATGTGTGTGTCTTTACATCTGAAGTGAGCTCTTTTTAGGTAACATATATATGGGTCTTATTTTATATCCATTCAGTCACTCTTTGTCTTTTGATTGAAGCATTTAATCCATTTACATTTAAAGTAATTATTGATAGGTGTGTACTTACTGCTGTTTTGTAATTGTTTTCTGGTTATTTTCATAATTTATTTGTTCCTTTTTTCTCCTTTTGATTTGGTGACTATCTTTAGTGTTATTTTTGGATTCCTTTCTCTTTTTTGCATGTGTATTTAGTATAGATTTTTGGTTTGTGATTAACATGAGGTTTATGTGTGTGTATATGTATATATGTATGTTCATATATATCTATATTTATATATCTATATAGTTATGATTGTTTTAAGTTGATGATCTTTTAGGTTCAAATGTGTTTTAACAACCGTGCATTTTTAACCCCTTCCCCCAGTTTACCGTTTTTGACATCATATTTTACATCCGTTTGTTTTGTGTATCCCTTAAGTATTTGTTGTGGTTGTTTTTACAAGTTTTGTCCTTTTACTTTTCTACTAGCTTTATAAGTGGTTGATTGACTACCTTTACTGTATATTTGCCTTTACCAATGAGTGTTCCTTTTGTAATTTTCATATTTCTAGTTGTGGCCCTTTATTTTTCACTTAGGCAAGTCCTTTTAACATTTCTTGTAACGCCAGTTTAGTGAGGTTGAACTCTTTTAGCTTTTGCTTGCCTGTAAAACTTTTGATCTCTCCATCAAATCTGAATGAAAGCTTTGGCAGGAAGAGTGTTGATGGTAGGTTTTTTCCTTTCGTCATTTTAACTGTTTATATTGTGCCACTTCTTCCCAGCCTGCAATATTTCTGCTGAAAAGTCAGCTTATGGCCTTATCAGATTTTTCTCATATGTAACTTGTTGCTTTATCCTTGCTGCTTTTAATATTCTCTCTTGATTTTTAATTTTTGCCATTTTAGATACAGTGTGTCTTGGTTTGATCCTCTTTGGGTTGACGCTGCTTAGGATTCTCTGTGCTTCCTGGACCTGGATGTCTGTTTCCTTTCCCAGGTTAGAGAAGTTTTTGGCTATTATGTTTTCAAATATGTTATTTGCCCCTTTCTCTCTTCTCCATCTGGGACCCCTTTAATGTGAATGTTAGTACACTTGATGTTGTCCCAGAGGTCTCTTAAACTTTCCTCACTTCTTTTTCTTTTTTCTTTTTTCTGTTTAGCTTCAGTGATTTCCACTACTCTGTCTTCCAGCTCACTGATCCGTTTCTCTGTATCATTTAGTCTACTGTTGATTCCTTCTAGTGTATTTTTCATTTCAGTTATTGTATTCTTCATCTCTGTTTGGTTCTTCTTTATATTTTCCAACTCTTTGTTAAAAACTTCTAACTTCTCATTCTGTTTATTTAGTCTTATCCGGAGTTATTTGATCATCTTTCTGATCACTACTTTGAACTTTTATTGGGTAGGTTGCTTATCCCCACTTCAGCTAGTTCTTCTTCTGGGGTTTTATTTTGTTCCTTTGTTTGGAATATATTCTTCTGTCATCTTATTTTGCCTAGTTTGCTATTTTTATTTCTGTGTATCTGGTAGGTTGGTTACATTTCATGATCTTGGAGAAGGGGTCTTTTGTAGGAGACATCCTGTGTTTCCCAGCAGTGCACTCCCCTCTAGTCACCAGAACTATATGTTCTAGGGCCCACCTGTGTGGGCTGTGTGGGTCCTTCTGTTGTGGCAGTCTGACTGCTATTGGTGGTCTGGTAGGTATGGCTGGCCCCTGGTCTCGTTGGTGGGGCTGGGTCATGAGACAGCTGGCTGTGGGTTCCTGGGGGGTCCCGCAGCTAGCGCTGATTGGTAGGTGGGCAGAGCTGGGTTCTGGGGTGGGTGTAGGTCCAGGGGGTCCTAGCACTAGAGTCTGTTTGCTGGTGGGCAGGGCCAGTCCCTGACATGGCTAGCTGTGGTGTCTGAGGTGTTTCAGGGCTGCTGTTGGCCCTGGTGAGTGAAGCTGGATTGCAGGGTGGCTGGCTGAGGGGTCCAAGGTGTCTTGGAGCTTGGGTCAACCTGCTGATGAGTGGGGTTGGGGCCTAGGGGCTCCTGGGACTAGTCCTGGGCTGCTGATGGATGGAGCCAGGTTCCAGGTTCTCTGGCTGCAGGGCCTTGGGGGTCCTAGAGCTGGTGTCTGCCTGCTGTTGGGCTGGGGGTGGTTCCTGACACATCTGGCTGTGGCTTCTGGGTTGTCCTGAAGCTGATGTTGGCCTGCTGGTGGGTGGGGCTGGGGCCCATCCAGTGGTGGGTGAGTCCGGGTCCTGGGGCTAGTGCCAGCCCACCTGTGGGCGAATTCGTGTATGACAGTACTTTTGAAGCACTTACTAAGTGCCAGGCACTGTTCTAAGCACTTTATGTATCTTAATTCATTTAATCCTCACACCAACCTCGAAGGAAACTAGAGCAGAGAGGGTAAAAGTCACATGCCAGCACAGAGCTGGGATTCTGGCTGACTCTAGAGTCCATGCTTTTAAAAGTCTTCTCTTTGTTGTGTTTTGGAAGAAAATAAATGAATGATACTCTTTTAAATCCCCTTTTCCTAGTACTGTTGAGAATTATCGAGCTTGACTTTCATTTTAAAATTCAAATTTGTCATTCTTTTTTTTTTTTTAATTCCCCCCATTTTATCCCACTTCAAAATGAAGAATTGCCTCAATGATTGTAATCTTTTCTGAATAAGACATTGAAATTTGCAACGGTTTATTTTGTTTGCACTTGTTTGCTGGACTGGTCTCTTAAGTTTGTATGTCACTGTTAAAAGTGAAAGTGGTGTCTGTTTCCTTTTGAACCTGCAAGTTTTGAGTCCTTCATTTCTTGCCTATGACTGTTTCCCCTCCCCTCCCCTCCCCCTCTATGCATATATGGTAGATTTATTTATGTTTGTTATTCTAACATTTAGGATTTTGAGGGGGATTGACTGGGTTACTGACTTTTTATTTGGCCAGTAACGACAATACGAAACTAAACATTGATCATCATTATCATATTTAACACTGAGAAGGTAAGAATGACAACCTTAGAATGAAAAATGGTATTTTAAGTTGAATAATTTGTGTTTCATAAAAATATATATATCGTCTGTTCCCCACCCGCTTTCTGTCTCAGACCACTGAAAACTTTATCCCACATCAGCCCAGTCTGAGGAATGGTGCTGTACACCTGGTCTAAAACATTTCTCTTAACGTGGACAGATCATTAAAATGGCAGTGCTATACAGTTTGTGTACTAGAATTTGAGAACTGAGAGGTTGTGAATGGGGGCAGTTGTGGGAGGGGAAAGAGATGGGGGAGGGCCTGAGGCTAATTCCAGTGGCATTAATTTTCTATTAACTGGGATAATAGTAAGTTTGAGAAGGAAGTCATTATAACAGCAAATCTGTGTTATAAATGTTTTCTCCATGCTTGTTCTCTATCGTGATGTCTCTCATAATGCCATGCTGGCCAGTTACTTAGCCTCACAGTGCCTCACTTTTCTCATCTTTAAAATGAGGATAATAATAGAAACTACCTCACAAAGTTGTTTTGAGGATTAAATGATTATATGTGTATGTATACGTGTGTGTATACACATAAACACATGTAATATATGTATTATACCTATGCTGTTCTTATTATGTTATATATATAAATGTTACATACACACGTGTGTGTGTGTGTGTGTGTATATGACATACATGTAGATAAACAGTTGTCCCTTGGTATTGGCAGGGGATTCATTCCAGGACCCCTGTGGATACCAAAATCTGTGGATGCTCAAGTCCCTTATAGAAAATGGCATAATATTTGCATATAGTATACACACATCCTTAAGCATACTTTAGATCATCTGTAGATTACTTATAATACCTAATGCAATGTAAGTACTATGTAAATGGTTGCCGGAGCCTGGCAAATTCAAGTTTTGTTTTTTTGGACTTTCTGGAATTTTATTTTTTTCCCCCTGAATATCTTTGATTCATGATTGATTAAATCTGCAGATGTGGAACCAGAGTATATGGAGGGCTGACTGTATATATACATACAATGCTTAGATAGTATCTGGTATGTAGCTAATGCTACAATCTAAGTGTTAGATATTATGTTCTGCTGTGGATAATCTGCAGTGGTTGATCATATCCACATATTCAAGACTGACTGTATTTGAATGAACTTAATGGAAATCGTACATTTATTTGGTATAAGGCCGTAGGGCCAAGAAAACAGAAAGTTTGTGCTTTTTTGGATGAAAATACAAGATTGGTATAGTAATGATTTTATCCCTTTGGAGATTTAAATATGAATAAATATGGTTTGGCAGCTCAGATCTTTCAAAACAAGGAAGTAAGGCTGTAGAAACAATAAAAGATGTCTTTGGTGGTGGTATAAAAGGATTAGTTTAAAATTTTCAAGTGTAGTGTTATGAAGCCCAGAACAAGATAATCTTTTTCTGGAGGCTTCTCTGATTACAACTTTTACCTTCCTCGACTGACTTGTTTGCTCCTTGAAATAATTCATCTTTCTTTGCATCCTCCAAACTTGGTCTGTAGTCCCTTATCTGAAACCCATGGTGGCATATGTGTCTCAGAAGTAAAAAGTTTTTGGAATTTAGAAAATTAATATGGTGCATATGCTGTATATCATGAAACCTCCTATGGGTAGGAGCAGTCACCCCATAATCAGACACATTAATTTTCCCAGCAAAATTATACATCTTCACACTAAGTAGAATAAAAAAGACTTTAAGAAACCTTTCATTAGTTAGGCCATGTTTCTCTGACAGCTTAGAAAATAATTTTTAGGTTTTAGAGCTTTTTGGATATTTGGAGTTGGAGATAAGGGATTGGGGTCTGTGTGTGTCTGTGTATGTGTGTCTGTGTGTGTATATATTTTTTTTAGTATTTATATTCATCATAGTGCCTGTCTCCTTGAGTAGACAGAGAACTGGAATATAGGATCTGTGTGTTAATATTTTGTATCTTTAGCATCTATAGGGCCTGGCATGCAGTAGGTGCTCATTAAATGTCCATTAGTTTGGATGAAAAACATCTAAAGATAATATTCAGTCATTGTTCTGTGCTGCATGTCGTATCTGTGGCTGACTCAATGAAAATATTTAATAATCGCAGATTTATTATTTTTTTAACTCAATTGCCCAGGAAAGGTGGTTATTGGACAACTTTTTTTTGAAACAAAAGAGATTTGAAATAGTCATTACAGAGGATTGCAAATTTTCATAAATTTGTATTGACACGAATGCTTATCTTGACCTTTTTATGGGTCATGAAGTCTATATTTAGAAGAATGATTTACTTTTTAAAATTGATTAGATTTAGTTATATATGATAATTACAATAAGCTAGCTGTGGTATATCTCTCTAAAGAAGATGCTGCCATGGGTGAATATCTTAGGTCAAATAATCACAGTATGATAATCTAGATGGCCATTAGAAAACAGGTGTTTTTTTTCCTATTACAAAAAGTAATGCTTATTGTGGAAATTTTATAAAAATGGATTATCAAAAATAATCACGTGCACTGTTGGATCGTTCTTAAAGTTCTCTTCAGGGTTATCGTGCTTGGAGAGGCTGAAAATAAAGTCAGGTTTGTAGTACAAGTACTAGTTTAGAAAGCCAAGTAACAAATGCGGGAATGTTTTATGTTTTAGTGTTACTAAACGTTTTGTCCCTAAGTAAGATGAAAAGGTTGAACCAAAAGTAATGAGGTCTCCACTTCCAAATAGTGGGGTCTTCAGAATAATTAGATCAGTGAGAAGTAAGCTCCCACTTCTGATATGACCACCTTGGGGGAGATGCACCCGCCTTCTGATGGAGTTGGGGTGAAGACTGAGCCCAACTCACAGGCTCTGGCTGCAGAGGCAAGCATTTTGTTTGCTAATAACCAGTGGGGATCAGAATCAACCCCTTGAGAGTTTCTCAGAATGCTACCTTTGGAGTTGTTGCAGGAATCCAAGAAGAGGTACTAACACTATCTCTTGCCATCTTGGGGTGAGATAGTGGATTGATTGCCCTGGATCCCTTGTAGGATTTGGGGGTGAAGGTGGATTTGATAGGAGATGGGCAGATGGTACCGCTATGTCGGTTTTTGTCTGCTGCATTCATTAAAGTAGACTTCTTTTTCTTCATGAAGTCCAAGAATCTTGTGGTAAGAATGCTCATTTTGATAGGTCGATGTGTACGGTGTGGGGAGGATTGGGGTAAATTGCCTCCCTTCTCCAATCTGCATTTCTCTTAACTAATTTAGGGTTAATTTTAATTTCTTTATCCTGTGTTGTGTGTATGTAAATTGTAGCTATACACAGCTAAACATGTGTATATGTAAATAATACCTAATTTTTAAAAAATTTATTTTATTATTTTGGCTGTGTTGGGTCTTCATTGCTGTGCGGGCTTTCTCTAGTTGTGGCAAGTGGGGGCTCCTCCTTGTTGCGTTGCGCGGGCTTCTCATTGCGGTGGCTTCTCTTGTTGTGGAGCATGGGCTCTAGGTGCACGGGCTTCAGTAGTTGTGGCACACGGGCTCAGTAGTTGTGGCTTGTGGGCTCTAGAGCACAGGCTCAGTAGTTGTGGCACACGGGCTTAGTTGCTCCGCGGCATGTGGGATCTTCCCGGACTGGGGCTCGAACCCGTGTCCCCTGCATTGGCAGGTGGATTCTTAACCACTGCGCCACCAGGCAAGCCCTGTCTTTTTTAACTAAAAGTGATTCTTGCTATTTTGTTGCTTGCATTTATTTTTCATTTAATATTTTATGTTACTTCTGTTACTACTTTTCCATGTACTTTTTGGTCACTCCATACTATTTCATTGTATGAATGGGCTATAAGTAGTCCTCCATTCTTCGACACCTAGATTCCTCTCAATCTTTCTGATGAGAAGTGATGCACTGAATATTATTGTATTGATAGCTCATGTCCCTTTGTGCCTGTGCATTATTGTTAATTTAGGAAAAACTGTGGTGAGTGGAATTAGCAGGTCAAAAGATAATTTAACAGTTTTGTTACATTTGGCTAAATTGCTCACCAGGAAGGTTGTAGCGCTTTACCCTTTACTACAAAACTGTTTGAGAGGCCCTGTACCTATTGTTATTGGGTATTATCTTATCTTTCTTTATTTTAATAGCTTTATTTGGGTATATGTGACTTTATCCCTGTTCCCCTTTTTTTGTTTTCTTACAGTTTTTAACATTTTATGTAGTTAGATCTTGCTCTTCTTTTATTTATCTTGTAGAGCTTTTCCTACCTTATGGTTATATAGCTATTATTTTATATTTTCAACCGTTTTCATAGTTTAAATTTAAAACTTTGGGTTTGCAGTTATTCCAGAACATGTTGAATGGCATAGTGTGAAGTGGTACAAGAAATTCTAAGCTTTTTAAAAATTAAATTAAATTAATTTATTTATTTTGGTTGAGCTGGGTCTTAGTTGCGGCATGCGGGGTCCTTAGTTGTGGCTTGCCGGCTTCTCAGTTGTGGAGTGCAAACTCTTAGTTGAGGCATGCATGTGGGATCTAGTTCCCTGACCAGGGATCGAACCCAGGCCCCCTGCATTGAGAGCTCAGAGTCTCACCCACTGCACCACCAGGGAAGTCCCTAAAAAATTCTAAGGTCTTTGATCAGCCAGTTTTCTCAGTACTCCTTAATGAATGACCTATTCTTTCTCCATAGATATCAGTAGCTTTGTCATTTGGTCTTCTAGTCAGTCACACAGTATTTTATTTTTTATTGTTGTGAATAGGATTTTCGTGTGTGTGTGTGTGTATTTTTGCTACCAGACAATTTCTGGTAAATAGAAAAGCTGTTGATGTTTCATGTGTATTTATTTTGTAACCAGTCACTTTCTGACTCTATTTATCATCACAGCTTTTCAGTTGATTCTCTTACCTTTTCCAGGTAGATAAGTATACCATGTGAAGCTAGCCATTTTTGTAGAGAGATCAAATTGTACATCGTGTTGGCTTCTTGGAGTATCAAGCATCATGAGTTTCTTTTCCTGGTCAGGTGGTATAATTTTCTACTCCTCATGGTGAGTTTTCTTTTCAAGCTATGGTCCATTTAAAGTTCTCCAACCCAAAGCCTGTGATTTTCAAAACTGAGTGTAGTGGAGGCCTTTGGGAAGTGATCAGTAGACCAGGAGGCAGTGAAGGTGGGGCGGAATGGGAGAGGCAGGCATGGGGAAGTGCCTGATATGCCAGCTCTTCCTTCTCTGGCCCCTTTTCTGATTTCTGATTATCTTTCTGGGCTTCTTCAATTTTGCCCTTTTTAATGATTTTCTGGCTTCTTATTTAATTCTCCAGATATACCTTGTTTTCTTTCTTTCTTTCATACAGTAGCTCCCCTACTTCCTTTTTAGTTTGATCCGGAATACGATGCAGTAGTCTGAGAAGTAGTCCTGAGCAGTCCCTCTGATTTCCTTCCTTAT
This sequence comes from Eubalaena glacialis, assembly GCF_028564815.1. Lineage (NCBI taxonomy): Eukaryota > Metazoa > Chordata > Mammalia > Artiodactyla > Balaenidae > Eubalaena > Eubalaena glacialis. Next base: position 144,035,752 of record NC_083721.1, on the reverse strand, counting down.
TGTCACTAAAACTACTGCAAAATGCCCTGACCAGTGGCCACCATGCATCCTATCATGCAAAGGGTATGGCAAGACATTGATTAAACTTAGGTTTCCTCATAAAATAAAACCACTGTTTTAGAAGCGTTAACAAAATGAGAGAGACATACTTTATAAAGACAAATTGCGAGAGGATTGTAGAGTTGTAGCTGGGTGGTTGAGGACTCCAGAGGACACACAGAGAGATTAGTGTTACAAAGAGAGAACAGGCTTCTGAAGAGTCTGTTATCTTAGGTCTCCAACCGATTTCTTCCCTGGGCTTTAGACCTGGGGATCCCATTGCCTATTGGATAACTCCACTTTTGGGTGGCCCACAGAAAGCTCAATTTCAGTATGTGTGCAACTGAATTTACCATCTTTTCTTAGAAAACCTATTCCCCCTCTCAAGTTTATTATCTCACTGGTTGGTACCGCCATCTCTCTAGTTGTTCAAAGCCAGAAACCTGGCAGACACACTTTATTCCCTTTTCCCAAATCCTCACATAAAGGCATCAAGCTCTGTGGATTCTACGTCTTGAATCCAATGTCTGTTTATCCCCACTACTTCTACTCTGGTATATCATCTTTGGATGTCTAGATCATCAGCTCTTGCTTATGTTTCTGTAAGGTTGTCTCATTGGTGTCCCTGTAGCCTGATGATCTTTCTAAGCTCTCGTCTGATTCTCTTACACTGTAGCGTAAAACCCTTCAATGCAGTCCTCCCTCAGTATCTATCAGGGATTGGTTCCAGGACCCCCAGCAGATATTGAAGTCCACAGATACACGAGTAACTTGCAGTCGGCCCACATATTGGCAGGTTCTGCATCCACAGATTCAACCAACCACGGATGGAATATGCAGGGAACCTGCTTATAAGGTGGGCTGACTGTGGTCTCCATCATCTATTTCTCAGTCTTGTGTCTCCTTCTTCTGCCTCCCCTATACTCTGTGATTTCATTATAAAGTACTGAAATCTTTGAGTTTTTGGAACCGTTTATGATTTTGCTCACCTCAAGCTTGGAATATTCTATCTCTTGATCTTACTGACTTCTTGTGAGGTCTCAGCTTAAATGCCACTGCTCCAGAAAGCTTACTTAAACCACTAAGTCTGTGTTGTACCCTTCCTGTTTGGCCAAATAACCTGTACTACTCCATAACATTTATTATGTGTTAGAATCGTCTTTTTATGTAAGAGCCTGTTTCCCACTTTTGACTGCTCTTTGAGCTCCAAGGCCACGTACATCATCTTTACTCATACTCCTGGTGCTGTGCCTATTAAAAGTAGATGTCCCGTAACAGGTACTGTTCTAGGTGCTGAAAATAGAGCAGTAAATAAGAAGCTGTTCCAATTATTAGCTGCTGTGTCATAAGCTACTCCAAACCTTACTAACTTAAGACAACAGTAATATTTATTTACTCATGATTTTATAATTTGTATAGGACATGGTACGGGAGGGGAGGTTTTTCTCTGTTTCACTTGGTGTCCGCTCATTGGAGGTCATAGTTTCCACTTCTAAGATGGCTCACTCACAAGGCTGACAGTTGATGCTGGCTGCTCTCTGGGAGCTAAACTAGGCTGTTGATCACAGCACCTACGTGAGGCCTCTCCATGTGGCCTGGGTGTGACTGGTGGGCTCTGAGAGTGAGTGTCCCAAGAACAAGCATTCTAAGAGGTAGGAGATAGAAGCAGCTAGCGCTCTTAATGATTAGGCTTAAAACTGATGAGCGTTACTTCTGCTGTATTCTATTGATTAAATAGATAGTCAGCCTGGGTTCAATGGGAGGAGAATTAAACTCCATCTTCTGGTGCAGAAAGTGACAGAAAATTTATGACCATGTTTAATCCACCACACAGACCTAAAAAACAAACAAAAAAATAAAACTATAAAAATTATTGGATGAGTTAATTTGTCTATACTTTCAGTCTCCCAAGAATCATGATAATATATCGTTAATTTAAAAAAAGTACAATATAAAGTGAAATTTTTAAAAGTAACTTCAATTCCCAGTCTTTTTAAACAATAATTATATTTCTTTTTCTGTTATTATTTATATAGTTTCTTAATTTTTAATTGAGCATATAACTCCTTTTTAATCGGTTTTGTATTCTATTTTTATTTTTTATTTTTTAAATAAATTTATTTGTTTATTTTATTTTTGGCTGTGTGGGGTCTTTGTTGCTGCACGCGGGCTTTCTTTAGTTGCGGTGAGTGTGGGCTTCTCATTGCGGTGGCTTCTCTTGCTGCGGAGCACTGGCTCTAGGCGTGCAGGCTTCAGTAGTTGTGGCACGCGGGCTTAGCTGCTTCGCGGCATGTGGGATCTTCCTGGACCAGGGCTCAAACCCCTGTCCCCTGCCTTGGCAGGCGGATTCTTAACCACTGTGCCACCAGGGAAACCCTGTGTTCTGTTTTTAAATTTTATCTTTCATAAGTCCTCATGCACTGATGTTATATTTCTAGGCATATTTCTAGAAGTGATATTACTGTATCTAAGGGTATGTGTAATTTAGATTTTGATACTTACTGCCAAACTGCCTAATAGATAATATTAATTTGTACTGCAACTTTTAGTGCAGGGTATAAATTATATTTTCCCATAATCTTGCTACCAGATGGTATTGTAAATCATTACTTTTAGTTAACCTGTTGGCAAAAGTTGATAGGTTGCTTTTATTCTTATTTCTTTGATGCCTGTTTAAGCCTTTTGTCCGTTTTTTGGGGGTGCTTATTTTCTTTTCTTATTGACCTTCAAGAGCTTTTTGTGGGTTATAGATTTGAACTCTGCTTATTACATATATTGTAAATATACTCAATTTGGTTTTTCAGTTTTGCTTATACATTTTACAAATTCTTATGAAGAATTATTACATTTTTATGTAGTTCCATATATTAGTCTTTTTCTTTATGATTTTGTTTCTTGGCAGAAACAAGATTGAACTCAGTTCTCCAATTCTCCCTTATTTGTCATCTTTTTACAACTCTGGTCAATCTTCCAGTAGTTTCAAATGTAGAATTTTTGCACCTTATACATGTTGCTGGGGGGAGGAGATCAGTAGACCAATAAATTCCTTAGCAATTATACAGATGTCTATTTGGGGGATTACTTTCAGAATCTTGTCCATCTCTTAACTGTCTTATAATAAAATGGAATTGATATGTTTTGGAATTTGGCAAATTTCTGTCCTAGACAGTACCAGAGAATCAAGGTGAATAAAGACAAATTGTTCCTTGGTGTCAGTGTTACTCTTTCCCACAAAATGAAACTTTCAGTGATTGAAATATAAAAATACGAAACCTTTTAAAATTGAAAACAGGATAATATGGTCAGCTAGGTTGTATGGACAAAGTATCAATAATGCCTTGAAAAGAATTAGAAATGCTAGAAAACTGTCTTTTTTTTTTTCCTTAAAAGCTAACATGACAAAAAGAAATTACCAGGCCAAAATCTACATGAAGGTGGGAATTCAGAGAAGTAAGCAGAATATTAAAACTGCTTTTCCTCTGAGGACATTTGCCGTATTCCATGGAACTTTTACTTTGGTTTTGAAGGCCTCATAAGGCACAGGGTATAGAAATTAAAGCCTAGATAGGCCCAAGGAGAGGAGTTTAATAGGAAATTCCTTCTCCATAAAACTGAGACTTCAAAGAGCTATGTCTATAGAGTATGGTTAAATCAAGTTTAAAACCCTTACCATGCTCTTGATCACAGGAGGCTGCAAAAATAGTTGTCTTGGACCTGAAAAAACACCGGTTCCTAAGAAGTTATAACCAGAGGTCTTCCCTCCTCTTGATTTGCAGCTCATATTCAGTGTCACCTGGGTGGTACAAATCTCACCTCAAGTTGTGAACTTAAGTGGTTCTAGGTGCCTGGGAGAAGCCAATGAAAGTCCTTTCAGGTAGAATACATTTTTATCTTAGGTCCTAGGAAATTCCCACAAATAATTTTCCAGAGAATTAGCCCACAGTAAAATATAACCAGCCACACAAGGAAACAAGGCACCATGAGTGAGAAGCAGGAGAAACAACTGACAGAAGCAGGTCCTCAGGAACTTCAGGTTTTGGAATGATCAGACAGCGATTATAAAACAACTGTTTATTACGTTTACATAAAGGTGGAAAATATCTGCAGGGTATGAGAAATTTAGCAGATTTGAAAAAGACCTGAACAAAACTTCTAGAAATAAAAAATAATAATTATAATGAAAAACTCAGTGAGTATGGTTAATGGTAGATTAAATACAACTAAAGAGAATTAATGAATTGGACATAGGAGAGAACAAATTATTCAGAATGTAGCACAGAAAGACAAGGAAATGGGTAAAAAGAAAGGGATTAAGATTTATAGAACACAGAATGAGAAGGTTTAACTGTATTTCAAGTTTTCCAATTGTAGAAGGGAGAAATAATGGGAAAGGAGGCATTGTTTGAAGATATAATAGCTGAGGATTTTCCAGAACTGATGAAAAACACCAGTTCACAAATTGAGTAAGTTCAGAGAAATACAAGCAGAATAGCTAAAAAGAAGTATACATCTAGACACATCATATTGATATGGAGAGCACCAGCAATGAAGAGAGCATCTTAAAAGTTGGCAGCAAACAAAAGACAGACTACCTTTTTTTTTTTTTTTTTAAAGAGATTGGAGTTTATTTATTTATTTATTTATTTTTGGCTGTGTTGGGTCTTCGTTTCTGTGCGAGGGCTTTCTCTAGTTGCGGCAAGCGGGGGCCACTATTCATCGCGGTGCGCGGGCTTCTCACTATCGCGGACTCTCTTGTTGCGGAACACAGGCTCCAGACGCGCAGGCTCAGTAGTTGTGGCTCCGGGCCTAGTTGCTCCGCGGCATGTGGGATCTTCCCAGCCCAGGGCTCGAACCCGTGTCCCCTGCATTGGCAGGCAGATTCTCAACCACTGTGCCACCAGGGAAGCCCCAGACTACCTTTAAACTAGCTGTGGCAGTTATTCTGACAGCTCAGGAGCAGAAATGGAAGTCAGAAAACAGTGGGATGATATCTCAGTGTGCTGGGATAAAATGGCCAGCTTAGTACTCTATGCCCATTAAAAATACATTTCAAGAGTAAGGGTGAACTAATGACATTGTCAGACAGAACTGTAAAATATTATTCTCTGATAGTAAAGAAAACAAATGGATAGATATATTTTCTTATTGATTCTGGTATTTAGAATGAAGGATTCTAATAGAACTAAGCAATTCTGAGCTCCACATAGTTGTTTTATTCTTAGAAAATTGTTGTGTTTATACTTAATAAACAGAGATACTGTTTGGCAGTATTTTTACCAATATAATACTCCAACTTTTGGATCTCTCCTCTGTTTAGAATCTTCGGTGTTGTTGTAGGAAACCTTTTGCGGTGATTAATGCATACGTAGGAAACCTTTTGTGGTGATTAATGCATACCTTTAAGTCTTGCTGAATCAATAATGGAACTTTTAATATTCATATTTTTTTTGAAATGTTTTAAAAATTTTATTTTATTTTGGCTGCATTGGGTCTTTGTTGCTGAAGTTAAGACAAGAAGAATCTGGAGAAAATTGTGTCTTGGATTTGCAAAAATAATTCCTGGAAATGACTTTATTCTCTTCTCCCAGTCCTAAATTCAAATTTCTGGAAAAAAATAGTGGGAGATGTTTTTTTAACCCATGAATAAGATTAGTATAAATGAGAATCTAGAATTTGTGGGGAGAACAAATAGACCTTAAAGTTAATCAGATGGACCTACGTTAGAATCTGGCTCCACCATTTAGTAATTCACTCTTGGTCATGTGACTTAACTCTTCTGACAATTAGTTTTCTTATCTGTAAAATGGGGGTAAGACTGCCTTGCAGGTATATCCTGGGGAATAGAGGAGCAGTGTTTGTAAAAAGCCCTGAGTACAGTCCATAGATCTTAGTGGGTTCCCAACTCATTGTTACTGCTAAGTGACGGAACAGTGAATTGAATCTGGCAAGGAATTTGAAATTGTTTGTTGTACAAATGACATAAAAAAGTTGATCATACTTTTCATGTTGAAGAGTCATGGACACTGAAAGTAATGAGAAATTTTTTTTGCAGTTAGAAATTGTCAGAGTGTGACAATTTCACCTGTTCAATTGGTGGTTAATTTTGCATCACATCAGGTTAGGCAGCTTTCCCTTCTTCATGGCAGGTAAGAAGGAAAGATCAAGTCAGTGACTTGCTTTATAAAGGTAAAAAGATTTCCAGCCACAACACACACACACACACACACACACACACACACACACACACACATTTCTGTCTCCCAAGGTAAGAGTTCATGGTGACAGTTAATTTATGGCAAACCTGAATATTTTAGGAATTCAGTCCAAAAACTGGTTATGAAGTATGTGGTTAAAACTTTATGCTTTAGTTTTCAGAAGTTAAATAAATTCATTGGCCTCTGATAATTTAGAATAAGAGGTATCAGAGCACTCTGTTGCTATTTGAATTGAGAAATCTAACTTCTGTAAAATACTTAGATCTAGATTTTCCTTTCTCTGCTTCTTTTTGTTTATAGTCAAGACATGAAATAGAATCTTTTATAATGTGGAATTATTTGTACACCTTGCAAGTTATTTTCTAGTTTTTTCTTTATTCAGTTTTCCCTCATTGAGTAGTGATAACTATGTAGAATGTATTAGCTGACTGCATTTTTAATCCATACTTATTATAGCAAAATTATGAAAATTTATAATGAAGACAATTCAGAAGTTTTTATTTTTGGAACTTGACATCATTTTAGAATGTTGGTTATAGTGATATGTTATATTTGTAGCTTTTGAGTTTATTCAGGTTACAGAGAAAGACTAAAAACAAATCAGGCATTTCTAGTCTTTCACGAAGTTCTGGGATTTCAAGTCAAATACTTTGAAAATAAATTGGGTAAAGATAGTGACACAACTTTATCCAAACATACACATATGCTTCCTATTAAACATCGTAAATGTTTTAATTTTCTTGATTTACTTTGGACACTCAAGTGATGCAGAAATTGAGCAGCAGCAAATTTTTGTGCAGTTAGCTCATGTTGTATTGGTATTTGTGCAGTGCTGCTTTTGATCGTGGAGGTAATTCCTTATGATCACAAACTTTAAAGAACTTTAAGATTATACTTTCTAAACTGATATATTTTGCATTAGTAAAAATATAGAGGATTACAAAAGACACTGTATGAAACTGCTGAAGACATTTTTTTTTTTCTTGTTTACATTTGACTTTGTATTTCATATTTTGAGCTTTGGTTGTTTATATTCCACAGGCTGGTAATTTCTTCTTAACTAGTGGTTGTATGCTGTGAGGAATTATAGGTTAAATTCGAATGAGTCCCTGTTCTGTCTTTTATGTCTTCCAATCTCTTATATTTTGAAAATGAGTGTTATTTCATGATATCAAACTCTGTGTGAATCAAAGTCATTCCTCATAGGAATAACAATTACTAGTATAGTCTGTAAGTTAGAGTTTATTCATGTATCTCTTTAGTACTCTAGTTTGACTTTTTCACAACACCAAAGAGATTTTTAGGTACAATCATATCTTCACTTTCTGCAACACTATTAAGATAGGTTAAACACAAGCAGTCCAGTTTTAAGTTCATCTAGTAGTCCGTTTTTAAAAAGAACACCAGATAAATAGGCTTTTCTATTTACTAATGATTGCTTATAAAAAATAAGTAATGCTATTAGGTTTTACTAGGTTACTTTTGTGGTGGTTTGCTGAGAAAACATTCCACTTATGACATACTGAGTAACATTCTAGATTTTTTTGTGGAAAACAATGTAGTCTCTCCTTGATGGCTTAGCAATATGAGTGGCTACTGTAGAATTCTGTAGAAAGCTTTCAGTTGAAACATTGTAGTATTTTTGGTCTTGAATATTAATTATCTTTTATGAAATAGTTACGCAAGAAATTATTCAGAAATCATTGCTGTCTTGAGAAGATCAATGAAATTTGGTGAAAACAATTATTTTTCATAGTTAATTAGATTTATAAAACTTCCATATTCAATGATACCAAGGGTTTATTAATATTGTTAGTTGTGATGACATTGTGGTTGTGTAAAAAAAAGAGTCTGTGGTTTTTGTATTTTTTAAGTAAGTTGAGGTAAAATGATAGTAAGCTAGGGACAGGTGAATAAATGTAACTAAATTAGCTAATTTGTTGAGTCTGGGTCATGTATGTATAGGGATTCATTGTTTTCACATCTTTTGTATATGTTTATAAAGTGTTGTTATAAAAATCAATTATAGGGTACCAGGGGCCAGGGAAGGGTAATAGGGAATTATTGTTTTAATTGGTATAGAGTATCTGTTTGGGATGGTGAAAAAGTTCTGAAAATGAATTGTGATGGTGGCACAACATTGTGAATGTACTCAGTGCTACTGAATTTTACAATTAAAAATGGTTAGAAATGGTAAATTTTTATTTTTATTAAAATTATTATATTTCACCATAATAATTAAGTACAGTCATACAAATAATCCCAGGAACCATCCTACTTCAGGGAAAACCTTTGGGGGCATGTGATACCTTTTCTTTTCCCCTTCCTTTTCTTTTTCTCGTGAACTTTCTCCCCCTTCAGTATGGAGAGGAAGAGGAAGGAAAAGCACTCATGTCACGTTGGCACTTCCTTAATGGGGTTAGGTTCTAGAGTGGTGTTCTAATTGCGTGTTAGTGGTTTGTGAGGTCCGTTTAGTGGGTTGCTTCCAGCATTTAAAGAACTTAGGAAATATGCAGTGCATTGTGCACGGTGAGTGTAAATGTGGTTACCAGTACCTGTACCTTTTTGTTGTAGTTCTGTATCATGTGTGTGTGTACTGAGTTGTGATGAGAAATGTATTCCTTCAATGCAGCAGGCATTTTAAAAAGAGGAATAGTATGGAGGACGTTGGGGACCACACAGCGACTAGAGAGGAGATGTCAAAGTCTGCACAAAGGGCCTGGGATAATAACTCAGATTTCACTGAGTTTTCAGACATTCATCAGACCCCTAGGAGGAATAATTAACCAAGATCTGACAAGGCTATTCTATCAGCATATAATGCTAAGTCGTTTACAAAGCCAAGGGTGTAGGTTGGATGGTGGCTCAGAGATGCTGATCTCATTTTAGAGTTTTTGTATCAGTGAGAAATGTTTATTAATTGGTAATTACTACAAACTTTTTGAGGTAGGTCCTTGTAATCTGTTTATTTGCAGAGCTTGCACATTGCAGATGCTCACAAGCTCTCTTTATATTTATTCAAGAAGTATTATTTATATTAAAAATGCGTGAAAGTTTGATAATGTTGTTCCAGAGAAAGCAAGGGAGAATCAGACACTAGATCCAGACCAGACTGAACTCAAATTTTGCTTCTCCTGTTTGCTGCAACAATTATGGAACCGTCTTGGGTTTCCATTTCCTCACTGTGATAGTGCCTGATGGGGTTTTCGGTAAAATGAGGTGATTTACATAAAATGCCTGACAGTGCGTAGTGGCTCAGGAAATGCTTATTGTTTTCAACGTCAGACCCCTCTTTCTTTACAGATCTCATTCTTCTAAAGTCCGCAGCCTTAAGTTGATCTTTGCTTTAGTTTGGGGATTGTTGTGTAATACTGTTTTTCTGTGGAGATAAAGAACAAACTAATTCAGTGATTAAGAAATATTGTTTATTAACAAAATAAAAACAAGTAATAAATGTTCTCTGCTGTAAAGTGTTTCATTTCCTGAAATATTTTCTGGATGGTGAGTTAGACTGGCTCTATTTAAGGAATTTCAATGAACGATTACTTGAAAGGGGAATCATGAAGTCCTGTAATAATCCGTTGTTAACACTGAACTGTTTACAAATTGTGCCCTTATTCTTTATGTTTAAGCAGCTCTTTTCAACTTTAACATTTTATGATCTTTTAAAAAATTATGTAATAAGATTAATGGTTAAAGGTATATCTTTTAACTGGATTTGTCTTGAAAAAGGACTGAATTTTGTGGATTTGAATATGTCACTGACAGGAGGTCTTTAACATTTTTTTCCCTCCGAACAGATGTCTTGGCCTGCAGTGACTCCAACTCCCATAATCCTTCCAGTTTTCCCCTTTGCTAAATTAGTTTTTAAAAAGTGACATTTTTATTATGAGTGATTGACTTAATTCAGCAAACACTGCAGCTAAGGAAAGACTTCATTCCAGTGAGGAACACTTTGGTATGAAGAAAATGCTAGATTCTTTATTTTTACTTTTAGGAATTTAGTGCATGGTTCCCTTTCTTTTCCTCCCATGCCCCTGTAACTGTATTCAGAATAATATTTTTATGTAATAAGCTTTCTTCAAGATTAAAAGTTTTTATGCTCTGGTATGCTGAGGTGTTACATTGTTTGATACAAATTTTTAAATGACATTTAAAAACAGAATCAGTCAGAAGCCATCCAGGAAATAGTAACCACAGTAGGTCTTTCAAGAGGAAAGTTAATCCAGGAACTGGATGCAGGGGTAATTGGTGTGAAGCCAAAAGGGTCTGTGAAACAAACCAGATATTAACAACTCCTGGAAGCCTCTGTGATCCCATTAAGGCTGGAGGAAGATGAGAAAGGCTGGTGTTATGGGAGTACAGAAGCCAGGGCTGTGTGGGAGGGCTAGCGCCATGGCTGGGACCGCGTGGTGGGACCTGGGACCGCGTGGTGGGACCTGGGACTGCAGAGGGCAGAGCTGTCTGGAGGGGACTGGGGTTATGTGAGACAAAGCTTCTGCCGAGGATGTGTCAGGAGAAATTCTCCGGCTTCTCCCTCTTCTGCCTTCTATTACCCATCAGTGCCTCTCCACTGGCCAAATCTTCCCAGAAGCCAGAGGGCAAGGTTGCTCTGGAAATGCAGTTGCCTATGACACAGAGCAGCACAGGGTAAGTCTGGGAAATGTATCTGAAAGCATTTAGTTGACTAGCTCAAATACTGTGTGTGTTGCTAGTGTACAGTATTCATCAATACACCCGTGCACCTGAGCATTAGCTATTAAGACTTCGCTAAAAACAAACAAAAAACCCCCAAACAAAACAAAACTAAAACTAACCAAAACTCTCTCATTTTTGTTTTTTAGAAATGGAAAGAAATAATTCCTTAAAAACCAATATTAAGATCAACATTTTGGTTCAGTTGAAGCATTTACTGAGTGGCACTATGTTAAATGTTAAGTAAATGAGCTATTAAGTTGAAAACACTTAGTTCTTGGTTTCGTGGCACAGTCTGCTGGAAGAGACTTTTTTTAAAGGATAAGCTTCATTTTAAAATTTCAGTAGAATATGTGGTGAGTTAGATATGGGGACATGTTTTCGTAGGAACTCAGGGGGGAGCTGTTAACCCAGTCCTGTGGTTCATGGGCCGGTTTCAGGAGTTGGGAAACTTTGAGCTGAGCTTTTAAAGGATTGTTCAGAATTCATAGAGAGAGATGGAAGGGATGCTGCTGGGAGAAGGTTGAGCAAAGGCTCAAGAGCCTGAAAGCTTAAAGCACGTGTGAGAAATTTCAATCACTGTCGCTGAGCATCGGGTCGGGCTCATAAAGTGGGCCTGGGGAGCCAGGGGGAGAACAGGTTATTTTTATTCTCAAGCTGATAGGGAGCTATTGAAGGTGGAGTGGAGCGGCCTGATGAACTTTATTTTTCCCTAAGTGTGGACGATGAGTTCAGGAGGGTGCCGTGTAGAGGGAGGAGGCCTGTTAAGCGGATGCTACCCTGGTCCAGGCAGTAGAGGAGGGAGAGACATAAACTCTCCAAGTTGTCTTCATGTCTTAGAGCCATTCATTTCATCTAAGTGCCTCCTACTGCCCCGCTTCTCAATCCATGTCCCACTTGGATATACCCTTCTTTTATGTTATTTGAAAATTCAAAATAAGTAATATAATTTTAGAAGAAAGAAATGGACAAAATGCTGTTTTACTTTCAAATTGCACATGCTTCCCTGGATATTCTTGTGACTTGTTCTTCTTGAGACTCCTGGGGCTACAAACAGGAGTAAGTCACAGACCCTGCTGTCTGGAAGCAGGCATGGGAACCACCCACTGATGGTGACCTAGGATGCTCTGGAGGGCCATTAGGGAACTTTGATCTTCTGGAACCAGGCAGTAATTTCCTGTAGAAATTCCCTTGAGAACAATTTCCTGTATTCCCTAATGTAGCTTCTGATATTGAAGAGTGACAGATTTGCAGCGTGACATTTAATTTTAGTAAATATATCTTTTAAAATACCAGAATCCTGTATTTGAATAAGATCCACTTTGCACATTGATTTTTATGTATATTGTCTAATTTATTCTGATAATAGATGTGAGGTAGGTGTCATTAGTGCTATTTCCTTTCTTTCTTTACACACTCCAGTCTGTTGTTTTGCTCAAACTACAGTGGGATTTCTCCTGTATCATAGATGAGCAGCATGGAAACTTTGTCTTCAGGAAGCCTATAATCTAATAGGGGTCGACAGACACTGTCATAATACAAAGCCTAAGAAATAAGTAAAATAAATATAAATACAAACACTGTATTGAGGGAATTTAGAGGAAGAAGATATTTACTGTATTTTACTGTGTCTAGGCTTATACTTTTTCCACATTTTAACATTCCTAAAATTGGCAGATGTCTTTTTTTTTAATTGATCGTTTTACTTTTTCCTTTTCAATTTGAATGCATTTTATTTCTTTTTCTTGCCTAATTGCTCTGTCTAGAAAATCCAGTGCTGTGTTGAATATAGGTAGTCAAAGTGGGCATACTTGCCTTGTTCCTGATCTTAGAGGAAAAGGTTCCAGCTTTTCACCCTTAGGTATGATGATAACTGTGGGCTTGTCATATATGGCTTTTATCATGTTGAGTTATTTTCCCTCTATACCCACTTTGTTTAGAGTTTTTTTTTTTTTTTGGTGGTGGTTTTGTGTTTCAGTAATCTGTTTTTTTTATTTTTGAATTTTATTTATTTTTTTATACAGCAGGTCCTTATTTGTCATCAGTTTTATACACATCAGTGTATACATGTCAATCCCAATCGCCCAAGTCATCCCACCCTCCCCCCACCCCCCACGGCTTTCCCCCCTTGTTGTCCACATGTTTGTTCTCTACATCTGTGTCTCAATTTCTGCCCTGCAAACGGGTTCATCTGTACCATTTCTCTAGGTTCCACATATATGCGTTAATACACAATATTTGTTTTGCTCTTTCTGACTTCACTCTGTATGACAGTCTCTAAATCCATCCACGTCTCAACAAATGGCCCAGTTTCGTTCCTTTTTATGGCTGAGTAATATTCCGTTGTGTATATGTACCACAACTTCTTTATCCATTCCTCTGTCGATGGGCATTTAGGTTGCTTCCATGACCTGGCTATTGTAAATAGTGCTGCAGTGAACATTGGGGTGCATGTGTCTTTTTGAATTATGGTTTTCTCTGGGTATATGGCCAGTAGTGGGATTGCTGGGTCATATGGTAATTCTATTTTTAGTTTTTTAAGGAAGCTCCATACTGTTCTCCATAGTGGCTGTATCAATTTACATTCCCACCAACAGTGCAAGAGGGTTCCCTTTTCTCCACACCCTCTCCAGCATTTGTTGTTTGTACATTTTCTGATGATGCCCATTCTGACTGGTGTGAGGTGATACCTCATTGTACTTTTGATTTGCATTTCTCTAATAATTAGTGATGAGCAACTTTTCATGTGCTTCTTGGCCATCTGTATGTCTTCTTTGGAGAAATGTCTATTTAGGTCTTCTGCCCATTTTTGGATTGGGTTGTTTGTTTTTTTAATACTGAGCTGCATGAGCTGTTTATGTATTTTGGGGATTAATCCTTTGTCCGTTGATTCGTTTGCAAATATTTTCTCCCATTCTAAGGGTTGTCTTTTCGTCTTGTTTATGGTTTCCATTACTGTGCAAAAGCTTTGAAGTTTCATTAGGTGCCATTTGTTTATTTTTGTTTTTATTTCCATTACTCTAGGAGGTGGATCAAAAAAGATCTTGCTGTGATTTATGTCAGAGTGTTCTTCCTATGTTTTCCTCTGAGAGTTTTATAGTGTCCAGTCTTACATTTAGGTGTTTAATCCATTTTGAGTTTATTTTTGTGTATGGTGTTAGGGAGTGTTCTAATTTCATTCTTTTACATGTAGCTGTCCAGTTTTCCCAGCACCACTTATTGAAGAGGCTCTCTTTTCTCCATTGTATATTCTTGCCTCCTTTATCAAAGATAAGGTGACCATATGTGCGTGGGTTTATCTCTGGGCTTTCTATCCTGTTCCATTGATCTATACTTCTGTTTTTGTGTCAATACCATACTGTCTTGATTACTGTAGCTTTGTAGTATAGTCTGAAGTCAGGGAGCCTGATTCCTCCAGCTCCGTTTTTTTCCCTCAAGACTGCTTTGGCTATTCGGGGTCTTTCGTGTCTCCATACAAATTTTAAGATTTTTTGTTCTAGTTCCGTAAAAAATGCCATTGGTAATTTGATAGGTATTGCATTGAATCTGTAGATTGCTTTGGGTAGTATAGTCATTTTCACAATATTGATCCTTCCAATCCAAGAACATGGTATATCTTTCCATCTGTTGCTATCATCTTTAATTTCTTTCATCAGTGTCTTATAGTTTTCTGCATACAGGTCTTTTGTCTCCCTAGGTATGTTTATTCCTAGGTATTTTATTCTTTTTGTTGCAATGGTAAATGGGAGCGTTTCCTTAATTTCTCTTTCAGATTTTTCATCATTAGTGTATAGGAATGCAAGAGATTTCTGTGCATTAATTTTGTATCCTGCTACTTTACCAAATTCATTGATTAGCTCTAGTAGTTTTCTGGTGGCATCTTTGGGATTCTCTATGTATAGTATCCTGTCATCTGCAAACAGTGACAGTTTCACTTCTTTTTTTCCAATTTGTATTCCTTTTATTTCTTTTTCTTCTCTGATTGCCGTGGCTAAGACTTCCAAAACTATGTTGAATAATAGTGGTGAGAGTGGACATCCTTGTCTTGTTCCTGATCTTAGAGGAAATGCTTTCAGTTTTTCACCATTGAGAATGATGTTTGCTGTGGCTTTGTCGTATATGGCCTTTATTATGTTGAGGTAGGTTCCCTGTATGCCCACTTTCTGGAGAGTTTTTATCATAAATGGGTGTTGAATTTTGTCAAAAGCTTTTTCTGCATCTATTGAGAGATCATATGGTTTTTATTCTTCAGTTTGTTAATATGGTGTATCACATTGATTGATTTGCATATATTGAAGAATCCTTGCATCCCTGGGATAAATCCCACTTGATCATGGTGTGTGATCCTTTTAATGTGTTGTTGGATTCTGTTTGCTAGTATTTTGTTGAGGATTTTTGCATCTATATTCATCAGTGATATTGGTCTGTAATTTTCTATTTTTGTAGTATCTTTGTCTGGTTTTGGTATCAGGGTGATGGTGGCCTCATAGAATGAGTTTGGGAGTTTTCCTTCCTCCACAATTTTTTGGAAGAGTTTGAGAAGGATGGGTGTTAGCTCTTCTCTAAATGTTTGATAGAATTCACCTGTGAAGCCATCTGGTCCTGGACTTTTGTTTGTTGGAAGATTTTTAATCACAGTTTCAATTTCATTATTTGTGTTTGGTCTGTTCATATTTTCTGTTTCTTCCTGGTTCAGTCTTGGAAGGTCATACCTTTCTAGAAATTTGTCCATTTCTTCCAGGTTGTCCATTTTATTGGCATAGAGTTGCTTGTAGTAGTCTCTTAGGATGCTTTGTATTTCTGCGGTGTCTGTTGTAACTTCTCCTTTTTCATTTCTGATTTTATTGATTTGAGTCCTCTCCCTCTTTTTCTTGATGAGTCTGGCTAATGGCTTATCAATTTTGTTTATCTTCTCAAAGAACCAGCTTTTAGTTTTATTGATCTTTCCTATTTTCTTTGTTTCTATTTCATTTATTTCCGCTCTGATCTTTATGATATCTTTCCTTCTGCTAACCTTGGGTTTTGTTTGTTCTTTTTTCTCTAGTTCCTTTAGGTGTAGGGTTAGATTGTTTATTTGAGATTTTTCTTGTTTCTTGAGGTAGGCTTGTATAGCTGTAAACTTCCCTCTTAGAACTGCTTTTGCTGCATCCCATAGGTTTTGGATCGTCGTGTTTTCATTGTCATTTGTCTCTAGGGTATTTTTTGATTTCCTCTTTGATTTCTTCAGTGATCTCTTGGTTATTTAGTAACGTATTGTTTAGCCTCCATGTGTTTGTGTTTTTTATGTTTTTTTCCCTGTAATTCATTTCGAATCTCATAGTGTTGTGGTCAGAAAAGATGCTTGATATGATTTCAATTTTCTTAAATTTAATGAGGCTTGATTTGTGTCCCAAGATGTGATCTATCCTGGAGAATGTTCTGTGCACACTTGAGAAGAAAGTGTAATCTGCTGGTTTTGGATGGAATGTCCTATAAATATCAATTACATGTATCTGGTCTGTTGTGTCATTTAGAGCGTCTGTTTCCTCATTTATTTTCATTTTGGATGATCTGTCCATTGGTGTAAGTGAGGTGTTAAAGTCCCCCACTATTATTGTGTTACTGTTGATTTCCTCTTTTATAGCTGTTAGCAGTTGCCTTATGTATTGGGGTGTTCCTATGTTGGGTGCATATATATTTATAATTGTTATATCTTCTTCTTGGATTGATCCCTTGATCATTATGTAGTGTCCTTCCTTGTCTCTTGTAATATTCTTTATTTTAAAGTCTATTTTATCTGATATGAGTATTGCTACTCCAGCTTTCTTTTGATTTCTATTTGCATGGAATATCTTTTTCCATCCCCTCACTTTCAGTCTGTATGTGTCCCTAGGTCTGAAGTGGGTCTCTTGTAGACAGCATATAGATGGGTCTTGTTTTGGTATCCATTCAGCAAGCCTGTGTCTTTTGGTTGGAGCGTTTAATCCTTTCACGTTTAAGGTAATTATCGATATGTATGTTCCTATGACCATTTTCTTAATTGTTTTGGGTTTGTTTTTGTAGGTCCTTTTCTTCTCTTGTGTTTCCCACTTAGAGAAGTTCCTTTAGCATTTGTTGTAGAGCTGGTTTGGTGGTGCTGAATTCTCTTAGCTTTTGCTTGTCTGTAAAGCTTTTGATTTCTCCATCGAATCTGAATGAGATCCTTGCTGGGTAGAGTAATCTTGGTTGTAGATTCTTCCCTTTCATCATTTTAAGTATATCATGCCACTCCCTTGTGGCTTGTAGAGTTTCTGCTGAGAAGTCAGGTGTTAACCTTATGGGAGTTCCCTTGTATGTTATTTGTCGTTTTTCCCTTGCTGCTTTCAATGATTTTTCTTTGTCTTTAATTTTTGCCAATTTGATTACTATGTGTCTTGGCGTGTTTCTCCTTGGGTTTATCCTGTATGGGACTGTCTGCGCTTACTGGACTTGGGTGGCTATTTCCTTCCCCATGTTAGGGAAGTTTTCGACTATAATCTCTTCAAATATTTTCTCTGGTCCTTTCTCTCTCTCTTCTCCTTCTGGGACCCCTATAATGCGAATGTTGTTTCGTTTAATGTTGTCCCAGAGGTCTCTTAGGCTGTCTTCATTTCTTTTCATTCTTTTTTTCTTTATTCTGTTCCGCAGCAGTGAATTCCACCATTCTGACTTCCAGGTTACTTATTGTTCATCTCTGTTTGTTTCTTCTTTAATTCTTGTAGGTCTTTGTTAAACATTTCTTGCATCTTCTTGATCTTTGCCTCCATTCTTTTTCAGAGGTCCTGGATCATCTTCACTACCATTATTCTGAGTTCTTTTTCTGGAAGGTTGCCTATCTCCACTTCATTTAGTTGTTCTTCTGGGGTTTTATCTTCTTCCTTCACCTGGTACATAGCTCTCTGCCTTTTCATCTTGTCTGTCTTTCTGTGAATGTGGTTTTTGTTCCACAGGCTGCAGGATTGTAGTTCTTCTTGCTTCTGCTGTCTGTCCTCTGGTGGATGAGGCTATCTAAGAGGCTTGTGCAAGTTTCCTGATGGGAGGGACTGGTGGTGGGTAGAGCTGACTGTTGCTCTGGCAGATGTCTTTTTGATGGTATCTTAGACTTGATGAAAAGTGTACTTGGAGAGAAAAAGAAATATGAAGAAGATTTTTGCTTTTATGAAAAAAGGAGAACAGTGAAAATAGCGGTCAGCCTTGGTTGTGCAGCGAGCTGTCACAGAACTAGCGCACTCTGAGCAGCGGGAATGGCCCCACCAAGCTCTTTCCTTGCTTGGAACCACGCTCAGCATCAAGCTGCCATAGCTTTGAACTCTGTGAGCATCTGTGCTTTATCTTGATTTATTTTCTGCATCTGTTAGCAAGATGTGTCCTGAGGTAATTGCTTTTTTGCTTTTTGCCATTTCAGCTTATGAAAGCTTGCATGGGAACGGTCTGCTTGTGGATAATGGGGGAAACCTGTAGCTTTCTTAATTTCTTTTTTTGGGTCATTCATTGCAAGTATGTAGGAACACAAGTGATTTTTGTGTGTGTTGATCTTATACCCTGCAACTTTGCTGAAATTGTTTATTACCTTTAGTGGGTTTCTTGTGGATTTTTTTAGATTTAAAAAATATGTATAGGATCATTTCTTTTGAGAATAGAGATAGTTTTACATCTTTCTTTCCAATTGGATGCCTTTTATTTCTTATTTTCTTGTCTAAATGCTCTGGCTAGAACTTCCAGTACATTGCTGAATTTTAGTGTTAAAAATGAGCATCCTTATCTTTTTCCTGATCATAGAGGAGAGGAGTTGTCATTCCTATGGAATATGCTGTTAGCTGTGGATTTTTTTGAAGGTGCCCTTTACCATGTTGAGGAAGATCCCTTCAACTTCTAGTTTTCTAAGTGTTTTTATCATGAAAAGGTGGTCTGGATGCTGTTAAATGCATTTTCTGCATCAATTGATATGATTGTGTCCCCCCCCCCCCCAGTTCTGTTAATGTGTATTACATCAACTGATTTGCTTATGTTGAATTATCCTTGAATTCTTGGGGTAAATCCCACTTGATAATAGTGTCTAATCCTTTTAATATGCTGTTGAATTGAGTTTGCCAGAACTTTGTTGAGGATTTTGCATTTATATTCACAAAGGGTATTGGTCTTTAGTTTCTTTTCATGTGATGCTTTTGTCCTTATCAGGGTAATGTTGGCTTCATAGAATGAGTTATGGAGTATTCCCTCCTTTTAAATTTTTTTGGAAGAGTTTGTAAAGAATTGGTGTTAATTCTTTAAATGTTTGGTGTAATTCACCAGCAAAGCCATCTGGTCCTAGACTTTTCTTTGTTGGGAAGTTTTTGATTACTGATTCTACCTCTTTAGTAGTTCAGGTCATTGAAATTTTTCTAGTTCTTCTTGAGTTAGTTTAGGTAATTTGTGTGTTTCTTGGAATCTGTCCATTCATCGAAGTTATCTCATTTGTTGGCCTATCATTGTTCACAGTATTTTCTTATAATCCTTTTTATTTCTCTAAGGTCTATAGTAATGTTTCCAGTTTCATTTATGATTTTAGTATTTGTGTCTCTCTCTTTGTTCTTTTTTCTAGCTAAAGGTTTATCAATTTTATTCATCTTTATCAGTTTTATTGCTAAAGTTGTTTAAACAACAACTTCTGGTTTTGTTGATTTTCCATTATTTTTAAAATTTTATTTGTCTCTGATCTTTATTATTTCCTTCTTTTTGATAGTTTTGGGTTTAGTTTGCCTTTCTCAGTCCTCAAGTTGTAAAGTTAGGTTATTGATTTGAGATCTTTTTTCTTTTTAATGTAGGTTATTTACAGCTGTAAATATTCATCTGAGCAGTACCTTCACTGCATCCTGTAAGTTTTGGTATGTTGTGTTTTTGTTACCATCTTTAATTTCTGATTTCTCTTGTGTGATTTCTTCTTTTATCAATTGGTTGTTTAAGACTGTATTAATTTCCACATATTTATGAAATTTCCTTCTGTTACTGAGGTCTAGCTTTATTCCATTGTAGACAGAAAAGGTATTTGTGTGATTTCAGTCGTTTTAAATTATTGAGTCTTATTTTGTGGCGTAACAAGTGGTCTTCCCTGGAGAATGTTCTGTGAGGCCCTGAGATGAATGTGTATTCTGCCGTTCTGTGGAGGGTTCTATACATGCTTGTTAAGTCTAGTTGGTTTGTAGTGTTGCTCATATTCTCTATTTTCTTATTGATTTTCTTTCTAGATGTTTTATCCATTATTGAAAGTAGGTGATTGAAGTCTCCAACTATTATTATAGAACGGTTTATTCTTCAGTTCTTTTGAAGGTTCTCCATTTACATTTAAAGTAATCACTGATGAAGAAGCACTTGCTTCTGCCATTTGTTATTTGTTTTCTATATTTCATATCTTTTTTGCCCCTCATTTCTTCCATTACTGTCTTTTTTTGTGTGTTTAATTGATTTTTGGAGTGAAATGTTTTGATTCTCATCTCATTTCCTATATTTTTAGTTGTTTTCTTTATGGTTATCATGAGGATGACTGTTATCCTAAATTTATAACAATCTAGTTCAGATTGATGCCAACTTAACTGCAATAGCATACAAACTGTGCTTCTGTAACACCTCTGTTTTCCCACCTTTTGTGTTGTTTTTGTCAGAAATTATATCTTTATACATTGTATGCCAGTAACATAAATTTATAAGTTTTAAAGTGTATTGGTCTTTTAAATCGTGTAGGAAATAAAAAGTGAGGTTACATATCAACAGTGCAATAATAGTGGTCTCTATATTTGCCCATGTGTTAACCTTCACTGAAGATCTTTATTTCTTCATATGGCTTTGAGTTACTTTCTAGTGTTTTTTCATTTAGACTTAAGGACTTCCTTTAGCTTTACTTATAGGACAGATCTGGTAGTAATGAAGTCTGTTAGCTTTTGTTTATCTGGGAATGTCTTATTTCTTCCCTTTTTTTTTTTAAATTTATTTATTTTTATTTATTTGTGGCTGTGTTGGGTCTTCGTTTCTGTGCGAGGGCTTTCTCTAGTTGTGGCACGCAGGGGCCACTCTTCATCGCGGTGCTCGGGCCTCTCACTATTGCAGCCTCTCTTGTTGCGGAGCGCAGGCTCCAGACGCACAGGCTCAGTAATTGTGGCTCACGGGCCCAGCCGCTCCGCGGCATGTGGGATCTTCCCAGACCAGGGCTCGAACCCGTGTCCCCTGCATTGGCAGGCAGATTCTCAACCACTGCGCCACCAGGGAAGCCCCCTTCCCTTTTGTTTTTTAGGACAGTTTTGCCAGATAAAAAATTCTTGGCTGACAGTTGTGTTAGGCAGGGTTCTCCTGAGAAACAGAACCAACAGGGTGTATGCATGTGTATGTGTGTGTGTTTAAATAATAAACATATATATTTAGAAAGAGATTTATGACAAGGAATTGGCTCATGCAGTTAACGGAGGTTGAGAAGTCCCAAGATCTATAGTTAGTAAGCTGGAGATGGAAGAGAGTCAATAATGTAGTTCCAGTCTGAGTCTGAAGGCCTGAGAACCAGGAGAACCAGTCGGCTCAGTTGCAGTCTGAAAGCTGGCAAGTTTGAGGTCTAAGAAGAGCCATTGTTTAAGTTTGAGTCCAAAGACAGGAAAAGATTGAAGTCCCAGCTCAAAGCAGTCAGGCAGGAGGAGTTCCTTCTCACTTAGCCTTTTTGCTCCATTTAGGTCTTCAGTTGACTGGATGAGGCCTACCCACATTTATGGAGGGATTCTGTTTTACTCAGGCAACCAATTCAAATATTAACCTCAGCCAGAAAACCCAGAACAATGTTTGACCAAATATCTGGGTACCCTAGGGCCCAGTCAAGCTGACACATAAAATGAACCATTACAAATTTTTTTCTTCTCCTTCCTCGCTCCCTCCCCCCCTCCTTCCCCTCCCTCCCCCCTCCTTCCCCTCCCTCCTCTCCCTCCCCTCCCTCCATCCATCCCTCCTTCCCTTCCTCCCTCCTTCTCTCCCATCCCTTCCTCCCTCCCTCCTTCCCTTCCTCCCCTCCCATCCATCCCTCCATCCCTCCCTCCCTTCCCCTCCCTCCCTCCTTCCTTCCCCTCCCTCCCTCCCCTCCCTCCCTCCCTCCTTCCCTCCCTTCCTCCCTCCCTCCCTCCCCTCTCTCCCTTCCTTCCTTCTTTCCTTCCTTCTTCTATTGAAGTATAGCTGATATACAATGTTGTGTTAATTTCTGCTGTACAGCAAAGTGATTCAGTTATACATATATACATGCTTTTTAAAAAATATTCTTTTTCATTATGGTTTATCACAGGATATCGAGTAAGTTCCCTGTGCTATACAGTGGGACCTTGTTGTTTATCCAGTCTATATTTAATTGTATTTGCTAACCCTGGTTTTTCTTTCAGTACTTCAACATCTCATCTGACTGCCTTCTGGCCTCCTTGGTTTCTGATGAGAAATCAGCTTTTTATCTTATTGAGGATTCCCTGTACATGACGAGTCATTTCTCTCATGCTACTTTCAAGCTTCTCTCTTTATCTTTGAGTGTCAACAGTTTGATTATAATGGGTCTCTGAGTTTATCCAACTTAGAGTTTATGGAGCATCTTGGATTTGTGGATTCATGGAATTCATCTAATTTGGAAAGATTTTTGACCTCTTTTAAATACTCTTCCTGTCCCTTTTCTTCTCTCTTCTTCCCTTGGGACTCCCCTAATATCTGTGTTGGTCAGCTTGATCGTGTCCCACTAGGTCTCTTAGGCTCTGTTTAATTTCATACTTTTTCTCTTTGCCTCAGACTCAATAATTTCAAATGTCCTGTCTTTAAGTTAACTGATTCTTCTGCCTGCTGAAATTGCTCTTGAGCCACTCTAGTGCTTTTTTTTTTCATTGCAGTTACTGTGCTTTTCAGCTTCAGAATTTGTTTGGTTCCCTTTTATAATTTCTATCTCTTTATTGATACTCTAATTTTGTTGATACATTGTTTTTTTCTTTTTCATGTTTCATGTTTTCTTAAAGCTTTTTGAGCATATTTAAGACTTGTTTTAAAGTCTTTGCCTATTAAGTATGATGTCTGGACTTCTTCAGGGACATTACAGTAAATTTATTTTTTTTCTTTGAATGGGAAATACTTTCCTGTTTCTTTTTATGCCTTGTGATTGTTTTTTTTGTTGACAACTAGACATGAGTATTATAATGTGATAACTCTGTAAATCATATTCTCCCCCTTCCTAAGGGTTTGATTTGTTTTTCTGATTGTTGAAGACTGTAATAGTCTATTTGTTTAGTGATTTTCCAAAACCATTTTTGCAAAGACTTTATTCCTTGTCATGTGTAGTCAGTAAATTTTCTGTTCCTTAGCTTGTGTTCAGCTAGTGTTTTGACAGAGATTACCTTAAGTGCCAGGAGCTGAAACAAAAACAGAAACAAAAAAATCCTAAACAAACAAATAGAAGAATACCTCTCCTAGGCTTTGTAGATTGGACCTGTGCTGGGGCAGTCCTTTAACACTTAGCCAGGCTTGCAGGTAGCTTGGTGATCAATCCAAGGTGGATGCTTAGAGTTCTCTCAGGTATTTTTCTGAGCATGCATCTTGCTGTGGGAATGCATATTGTTTTCTAAATTCCTCTCTATACTCCTAATTTGTCAAAAAAGTTCTCTCCAAATTTTGCTCCTGCTCCTAAGTGATCTGTTATATGTTTAGACAGTAATCTTTTGTCCCAGGCATCGTTAGTTGTTAGCTCTGCTCTGTGTGTTTTCAAATGACCACTGCTTTTCTAGCTTGAGTTCCACGTTAGGTGAAAAAGAGCTGAGCGCCTTGCATCAGTCCTTCAGGTGGCCCCCCGACAGATTAGAACAGATAAACACACTAATTTGTGAATAACGTCTGTTCTGCTCTCCCTAGAACCAGTCCCACACTGCAAATACAGGTTAAGGCTGCCACTGTGCCACAAAAGGGATGGGGCTAGGGCATGTTAAAGCACCACAGAGCTTTCCTATGGTTTTGAAATTGCTTTTTTCTCGATTCAGTGTTTGTTTGGCTGTTCTCCATAGTTTTAAATCTTTTTTTTTTTTTTTTTTTCTTTTTTTCTGGTCGTGCTGCGCGGCTTGCGGGATGTTAGGTCCCTGACCAGGGATGTCCAATTTATTTTTTCTTTTGTTACTTGTGATTTTGGTGTCATAGCTATGTACTCTATATTTAAGGGACA
Organism: Eubalaena glacialis; assembly: GCF_028564815.1. NCBI lineage: Eukaryota > Metazoa > Chordata > Mammalia > Artiodactyla > Balaenidae > Eubalaena > Eubalaena glacialis. The sequence goes on along the minus strand of NC_083721.1, from coordinate 144,011,623 downwards.
GGCAGAGAAAAACGAGTGAGTAGGGAAACTAAGAGGTCAGAAAAGAACCAGGAGAGGATTTTCTCAGATAAATCGAGAAGAGAGGTTTAAGTCAAGGGTAGTTAATTGCATCATATACTGCAAAGGGAGTTTAATGAAGAACGAGAGCTATAGGAGAAGCATAAAAGGTACTATGTCAGCAATGGCTTTTGGCACTGGAAATGGAGGGTGGGGTATATAGCCATTGATAAGCTGGTATCTGCTATCAGAATGACCATTGGGTACTTTATTTACATGTTTCACTTTTGAATGCTGATGACAGGAGTCAGTGAGTTGTGGTGTAGGGTGATGGTGAGGTTTCTCATAGTTGCGCTCTATTATACTCGTCACTGTTTTCCCTTGGTGGTGTAGATGTTTTCTGTGATACCTGCTCAGCGTAGGCCCACCTTGTCTGAGAAGTGATAACTCCATTTCAGGAGTGGGCCTCTGGAGCTGCGTTTGTAAGTGGGACCCTCACATTCCCAATACATTGCTGTTGGGCCCATGGGTGGACCTCTGTGCTAAACTGAGCTAAGGAGTTTTTCAACAATTTGGAATTGTTGGAAGGCAAAGATGCTGGTTGGATTCTGCTGAGCTTTTCTTCTAGAAAGATGTGTAAAACTGGGGCTGGGGCAGCCATGGTTAGCCCATGGTCATAGAGAACCTGGAAGAGGGGACTGGTGTGTGGAGAGCAAAATGAAGCCCACTGCCAGGGACAGACTGACTCTCACTTTGAGAGACAGTGTGATCCCAGGGAGATAGAATAGCTTCAGTTCTTAGCAGTTTTGTACTTCCTGATTTCCAGCCCCCACTTACAGTTCCTTTTCATCAGTTCTGTGAGATACCTTTATTTCTTTTTAATGTGAGTTTTCATGTGGGGCTAAGTACCTTTGTATAGGTTTCTCTTGTTGGCACCCAGAGAACCTTGTCTAAGACAGTGGCACATTGATATGAGAATGTCTACTGAGAAAAGAGAAGGGAGGAAGGAGACAGTTTCCTATGAGATGCTTATATAATTTTAACCTGTGCTGCTGGGCAGTGACAGAATGGTGATGATTATTTTTAATGTGGATTTGAGTACTTACCTGTGATTCAGATTTAATTAAGCATGCATTTTACATTGTTTATGTTCCTTGGTACTGGCTTTCTTTTTTTTTTCCTTTGGCCACGCCGCATGGCTTGTGGGGTCTTAGCTCCTTGACCAGGGATCAAACCTGCACCCTCGGCTGTGAAAGTGCGGAGTCCTAACCACTGGACTGCCAGGGAATTCCCGGTTCTGGCTTTCTAATTTAAATAACTTGTCTTTGCAAATAGTAAAGTAAAAATAATGTAGCATTACCTGTGAAACTGAACATGCAAGTAACCTGTGACACAGTTCTCCTTCTGGTTATGTTAGAAAACCTCTTGGATGTGTGTACCAGGAGACGTGTTCAAAAATGTTTTGTAGAAGCATCATTTGTAACAGCAAAAACCTGGAAATACTCAGATGTACATTGGTGGTAGAAAGTATGAATAAGTTGTAGCGTATTCATACATTGAAGCGTTATATAGTATTGCAAATGAGTGACTTACAGCCACATGCTTGTCTTAGAAACAATATTTAGTGAAAAAATATTTAGTGTTTCTTCATAGAAAAATACACATAGTATGATACTGTTTTTAATGAGAGACTTCAAAACAAATTAAAAACTAAACAACATATTGTTTAATTATGCATAAATAATAGGATAAAAATGTTAAGAAAGAGTAAGTGTATGATTAAAGAAAAATGTAGGATAGTGATTTCCTATGTAGGACGTGGGGCGGAAGGTTGGAATAGGGGAGGAACACATCGGGAGCTTAAAGAAATTGGTAATATTTTATTTCTTAGGTTCAGGGATGAATTTATTATACCCATTTTGTTATTGTGCTTTATAATATGTATTATGTGTATTCTTTTACACATAGCAAATACTTCATAATACAAAGTTAAGAACTTTTATAAATTTGGTATAAAAATACTTTCATTTTTACTTAAAAATAAAACCCACAGGACAAAACTCAGCATTTCTAAAACTGAAATAATCATGTCTTTTAAAAAAGATTGTTCTCTCCAGACTTCTCTGTTTATTTGCCTCATGCTGCCTTCTCAGACCCAAAATCTTAGGGTTCCTTTTGACTTCTTTATCCTCAGATTAATAATGTTAAGTACTAGTGATATAGTAATAAACAAGGCTTATAATAAGTATTTTCTGAACAAATAAATGAGTGAAGCAGTCTTTCTCTTTTTCTCTCTTGTAACGTCGTCATTCAACAAGTTCTGTCTATTCTTATCAATTATATCTAGGTTAATCTGTGTTTTCTGTTTATAGGGTCTCCAGCTAGATTTCAGGCCCTTACATGCCTGCACTGTCTCCCACCTGACTTTCCTGTCTGTATTCTTCCTTCTACTTAGTTTATCGTTCTTAACTGATACAGGATTAATCTGCCTAAAACATTGATTTGATCATTTTTACGCAGTTCCTTGGAAGCTTTAATGATAAAGTGTTGAGGTACATATTCTTTAGCTTGGGCACCAGGCCTCTACAGTTTGGTTTTAACCAAGGCCTATTCTCACTCTTCCTTTTTTGGGGGAACAGATACCTCTCTTACTGGCTGCTAAGCCTTGGGGCGTGGGGATGAGGAGTGGGGAGGTAGCCTGCCTGGATGTTCTTATTCTTCATGCTGTTATAGCCTTCGGATGCCCTCTAGCTTCAAATATCAAATAGCTGTATTTGGACCACTCTCAGAGAAACACTTGTATTTTGCAGCAATTGTACTAGATTCTTCTTTTTAAAAGTTCAATTAAGATTATTTTGTTTTCTGTCTTTTTGTTTTCTGTCTTTTTGTTTTCTGTCTTTCTGGTATTATTCTTAGGGTTTGGTTTACTTTCTGGTTTTCTAGTCTGGTTTTGCTTGGAATCATTATCAGTGGAATCATTGTCATTTTAGTGTGCAGCTGTCTTAGACAAGGTTCTCTGGATGCCGATAATAGAAATCTATACGAGATTGCTTAGCTCCAAGGAGAATTTTTATTAAAAAGCAACAAAGGGTGCATTAAAGACTTGAATGTAAGACCTGAAGAAAACGTAGGTGGTAAACTCCTTAACATCAGTCTTGGCAATGATTTTTTGGATTTCACACCAAAAGCAAAGGCAACAAAAGCAAAAATAAACAAGTGGGACTACATCAAACTAAAACGCTTCTGTATAGTGAAGGAAGCCATCAACAAAATGAAAGGGCAACCTACCGAAAGGGAGGAGGTATTTGCAAGTTATAATTCTGATAAGGGAATAATATCTAGAATACGTAAAGAATTCCTACAACAACAGCCACAAACAACCCGATTAAAAAATGGGCAGAGGATCTGAATAGACATTTTTCTAAAGAAGACATACAGTTGGCCAACAGGTACATGAAAAGATACTCAGTATCATTAATAATCAGGGAGATGCAAATCAAAACTACAATGAAATATCACATGAAGTGAAATAAGTCAGGCAGAGAAAGACAAATACTGTATGATCTCACTTACATGTGGACTTGTAAGACAGTCTTATAGATACAGAGAACATACTGGTTTTTGCCAGAGGTGAGGGTGGGCAAAATGGGTGAAGGGAGTCCAAAGGGACAAACATCTAGTTATAAAGTAAACAAGTCATGGGGATGTAAATTACAGCATGGCAACTGTAGTTAATAATACTGATAAGAGAGTAAATCTTAAAAGTTGTCAACATGAGAAAAAAAATTCTGTAACTTTACAGTGATGATGTTAACTAGACTTGTTGTGTTGATCGTTTCATGGTATATACAAATTTTGAGTCATTATGTTGTACACCTGAAACTAATATATGTCAGTTATACCTCAGTTAAAAAAAAAAAGACAACAAAGGTATCTCATAGAACTGATGAGCAGGAACTACAGTTGATCTTTTCAGGGCGCTGGAAATCAGGAACTACAAAATCCAGTCTAATTTCTGTGGATTTGGTATGGGATGGGGAGGCTAGAATGTATAGTCCACCATCTTGCTTCATTCTGATTCCAGTTTAAGAATCAATTTGCTCAATAGATTCTTTTACAGATAGGGAGTTTGGTAATAGATATTTTTCCATCATTACTGTCCAAAGTATATCTCTAGCCTAGTTTTATATTTAGAGACCAGCAATTTGGAAGTGCAAGAGTTATGAACCTTCTATAAGTGATGACATCAATTAAAATACTTCAAGTGAGTTATTTAAAGCTCTTAGTATGATCTTGAAAGTTTGAAGAAATGTGAACCAAGCATCATAATTTTGGAGTAAACTTGGCCTTTTATGGAGAGAAGTGTAACTATTTTTATGTATTCATTGTTTATGTAGTTTATTTGTATAGTTATGGAGAAGATGTATTGACTACCATTAAGCACTTTTTGTGCTTAATTCACAAAATTATCATCATCATAAAGAACTCCCAACAACTGTTTATTTTGTTTTACCTGATTTTTGTGTATTAAAAAATATAGAAATAATTGGGCCTTGAGCAGGAACATGAAATATTTCTCCTATTTAGACATTTCGTTGCATTGTTTTTTTCTTTTATTGTTGTAAAAGTATTTGATTATAGTAGTTTAATCTTTTCAGTAACTATCCAAGAAATTGAATTTAGGTGTCTGAGCGATTTTAGGAACTTTACCCATAAAATGTACTTTAAAATCTTAACTGAATTCCCTGGCGGTCCAGTGGTTAGGACTCCGTGCTTCCACTGATGGGGGCATGGATTTGATCCCTGGTCCAGGAACTAAGATCCTGCGTGCCTCGGCACAGCCAAAAAAAAAAAAAAAGATAAAAAAAAATCTTAACTAACATTTTCTGAGTAAGTTATACTTAACTATAAAAATTTGAATAAATGTTATTGAAGAGAGAAAATGGATATAATGTCATAGCCAGTATATTCTTTTCAGAACACAAGGATCAATTTGCATATGTGATAAAATATATTGGTAGGAAAACGAAGTGGAGATAGTGCGTGGCCTGTAATTTTTTTCGTAAAGTGTTATAAAAGTAAGTGTCTCAAATACAGTATAATTATAAGTTATAATAACTATTCATGATATCTTTGAATTTAAATTATGTCAAATTAAATAACTTAGATTAAAACTGCATTTATAATTATATAGAAGTTCATAATTTTTAGACAAAAAGCATTTACCAAAAATTATTCCAAAGTTTAGAAAACTGAGTAATTTAAATTTAAAAACTTAAAATAGCCCTTAGTTAATGATTTTTATTTACCTTTGTTAAAGAGGACTTAGATGCAAAAATAATAATCTCTATCTCTTTAAATGTAAATGTCAATCCAATGAAAAGGTGACTGAAAATTAATGACTTTATTTAAAAAAGTGAAGTTCTTAAAATTTTAGATTAGATCTAAGTTTTTGTTAAAGGATTTTCTACAAATTATAAGAATAGCTTAATTATAAAAATCATAAAGATAATTTTAATTCAGAATATTTAATTTAAGATAATTTAAGCTCAAATGTATAATTATGAAGTTATGACTCCTAACTATATAGAATTTGAAATAAGTCATATAACCTTTCTAGATATTTTTCATAATTAGGTGAAAACAAGGCATGAACTATCTCCATTTGATTTTCTTGCTAATACTTGAAATTTATTTCTAGAGTTATTCCTTAGTTGCTGAAAAAGAGTTGTCTGTCACATGGTTACCCATTATTTTTCTACAGTATAATATGTAATAAATTTTAAGGATGCATATTCAAGAAATAAATGTTGGTTAAAAAGTTTTTTTTATTATGTAGGTTTTAGGTGTACAGCATTGTAATTCAACATCTGTATACACCACAAAGTGGTCACTACCGCAAGTCTGGATTACCATCCATCACCATCTGTTTGACTCTCTTCATTTGTTTTGCTCACCCCCAACCGCCTTCTGGTAACCACTCATCTTTGTATCTATGAGTTTGTTGTTTTATTTTGTTTGTTAACTTTTTTATTTTAAGATTCCACATATGAGTAAAATCATACAGTATTTGTCTTTTTTCCCTCTGACTTATTTCACTTAGCACAATACTCTTAAGGTCCATCCATGTTGTCTCAAATGGCAGGATTTCATTCTTTTTTATGGCTGAGTAGTATTCCCGTGTGTTTGTGTGTGTGTGTGTGTGTGTGTGTGTGTGTGTGTGTGTGTGTGTGACATCTTCTTTATCCATTCATCTGTAGATGGATATTTAGGTTGTTTTCATATCTTGGCTGTTGTAAAAAATGCTGCAGTGAACATAGGGGTGCACGTATCTTTCTGAATTAGTGTTTTCTTGTTCTTCAGATAAATACCCAGAAAAGGAATAGCTGGCTCATATGGTAGTTCTATTCTTAATTTTTTGAGGAAACTACATACTGTTTTCCATAGTGGCTGCACCAATTTATAGTCCCACAAACAGTGTATGAGGGTTTCCTTTTCTCCATATCCTCTCCAACATTTATTATTTTTTTGATAATAGCCATTGTAACAGGTGTGAGGTGATAGCTCATTGAGCTTTTGGTTTGCGTTTCTCTAATAATCAGTGATGTTGAACCTTTTCACATACCTGTTGGCCATCTATATGTCTTCTTTAGAAAAATGTCTATTCAGATCCTTTGCCCGTTTTTTAATCGGGTTGTTTGTTTTTTTCTGTTTTTGCTTTTTGTTTTTTTGGCCTTGCCACACAGCATGTGGCATCTTAATCTCCCGACCAGGGATCAAACCTGTGCCCCCCGCAGTGGAAACTCAGAATCCTAACCACTCGACCGCCAGGGAATTCCCCAGGTTGTTTGTTTTTGTTGTATGAATTCTTTATATATTTTAGATATTATCCCCTTATCAGAAATATGATTTGGAAATATCTCCTCCCATTCGATAGGTTGCCTTTTCGTTTTTATGATGGTTTCCTTCACTGTGCAGAAGCTTTTTAGTTTGATATAATCCAAAAAGCTTTAAAAGAGCGGCTTACTAATAGTGTATGTGTGTTTGTTTGTGTGTGTGTGTAAAGGTAGAGTTGATTCTTTGGTGGATTCAGTGTTTATGGAAAATAGTAGCTGATTAAACCTAGAAACTGATTGGAATTAGCTTTCCTTCAGATATAAAATATGCGCTCCTCTAACAAAGGTATGAGGTTCTGGTTAGAGCAGAAGGGTAAGATCCTTTGTCCCCTTTGTAGTGCTGGATATGTGAAGAAGTAGTGTAAACATGGTGCGTCCTTTTCAAGTTGAATTTTAGTGGGATGTTGTGTAATGGGAAAGAATTAACACAATTATTTAAAAATACTCAGTGCCAAAGGAAATTAATGGTTATTGTTAACAATTTTGGGTTCCATTCCCAGACCTCCATTGGGAGGTCTTTTCTATTAGGGTACTTATTAGGGGGATTTCAGTGGGAAAATTTGTGATTCTGTGACTTTGGATGTTAATCTCTAGGTATCAGTTATTTCAGTCATTAGCGTTTCCCTGCAGTAAGCTCAAGTCCTCTTTTGACAGATATAGAAGTAAATTGCTAGCCTTTATTTCCTCCCAATTTTAGCTATTTGCAAATGTTTATGATAATGAATTTTGGCTTTGTGACTTGTTTTTATGGATGAAATAAAAAATCTTTGTAGTTTGCCTTTACTTAAAAATATATTCTTAAAGAAAGTGCATTAATTTTTAGTGTTATCTTACTTGAAAATTTGCTTACTTACTCACTTTCATGTTTTAAGAAGAGATCAGGAAGTACCAATGAAAAGCTTACAATTATGGGAACATTTTCTATACACGGATGTGTGTATGTATGTAGGTATGTTTTTAAAACCTGCTTTTTTTCTCTCCACAAAGAAGACTTGAAGCAGCTAAGGAGAATACAAACAAATGTGGTTATGAATAACTTTAAATAAAAACTCAAAAGTCTCTGTGGGGTATTTAATTTTTCTTCTTCTTTATATTGGAACGGATTGGTGGTTGGTTAAACTTGGTGTGAGCTGTCAAAATTTTAAATTATAAGGCTAAATATTCTCATAGCCTGATGTTTGTGTCTGGCTGAAATAATGCATTTAAAAAAATAAACTTCACTGTAAATTTCCAGCTTAAATCCATTTTTATTGTAAATTACCAAGTTAAAATATTGTGTGTCTTTTATCTGCTCATGCATTAACTTTGAATCAATATAGCTGTGGAATAGTTTGGGGAAGAATTTCTTTTTTTTCTAAAGGATGGTCCAGAGATACTCTTTCAAATTTAAGGTCAGCAGACATAGTGAATGAGGATGGGCAGAAGGATGTTTGTTTTTTAAATTTATTTATTTATTTATATTTTTGGCTGCGTTGGGTCTTCGTTGCTGTGCGTGGGCTTTCTCTAGTTGAGGCGAGTGGGGGCCACTCTGTTGCGGTGCGCGGACTTCTCATTACGGTGGCTTCCCTTGTTGCGGAGCATGAGCTCTAGGCACGTGGGCTTCAGTAGTTGTGGTGCGCGGGCTCAGCAGTTGTGGTTCACGGGCTCTAGAGCGCAGATTCAGTAGTTGTGGCGCACGGGCTTGGTTGCCTCGCGGCATGTGGGATCTTCCCGGGCCAGGGCTCGAACCGGTGTGCCCTGCATTCGCAGGCGGATTCTTAACCACTGCGCCACCAGGGAAGCCCCCGGGGAAGAATTTCTTATTTGGACCTTGCCCCTGAGATTATCAAAATGGCTTGAGCTTTTGACTCTTCATGGTTAAGTATGGATGACAACTTTTGCCTTGCTCAGCCTTTACGTACTTTTACCTGATCAAGTTTTAATCACTCAGCCCAGTTTTTTTCTATTTAAATTCTTTTCCCATAGCCCATAGCGGTAGCACCATATGAATCTTATTCAGATCCAATAAGCAGTTAAATATCTTGCTAAATTGTTTGAATTTGGTGGCACTGAATCAAATAGGTTAATACATCATTTCATTTAGTTTATTTGCTATGTATGCCTAATGATTGTCCTTTCAGTTTCATGTGATGGTAAGAGGCAGCCGTTGATTGGATTTTGGGTATCGTTTTATGTTGTTGCATTCAATTTACATATTTTTTCTTGTATATTTTTGATGCTGTTCACCATGTTCTTTCACTTTCTAAGCTTTTAGCCATTATTATATCTGTTCTGTAAAACCCATAAGGGTATTGTGATGCTTCAAATAGATGTGTGTCAAATATTTGAAAAGTGACCAAACGTTTATACAGATGTTAGTTATGATTCTTTCTCAGGAGGCGTGATGCCATAATTTCTGTTTTGCCAAGTAGGTGTGAATTTATATTTGATTCCTGCTAGATGTCTGAGCAGGGTCTTTTAAATGAACTGCATTTAGAAATAAAAGAATCTGTCGTGATTAGAGGACTTAATAGGTAAAGTATGCTGAAGTATTATGTAGCTCACTTCCCATTGAAAGGAACAGTTAATGGGATTGGAATCCTGTTCATTTCAATACAATTGAAAATATATTCAGTCTCTGCTAATAAAAGTTTGGGATTTTTTTTCATAAAGTTACACATTAAAAATAACTAATAAACTAGATACAATTTGGGCAGTATGGACAGAGTGTTTCCACTGAGAGGAAATCACTAGCTCTTGAAACTTGGTCTCTAACTTTCTTTACTAAGTCCAGTTGTCTCTATTTTTGTTTATTTAGAGTACATCTAGAGCTTGAGTTCTTAGATTTTTAAAAAAATGATAGAAAATGCTGGTTTGGAATTGTGTTGCAGTGATTGTGGTGGGTGTAGCCTCTACACTGATAAGGAGTTATCCAGGTGTTTACCTGTATCTTTACTTTCTGGTTTTTTTTCTTGCATCTTGGATTGTCCATCTGCATCTTCATTTAGTATGGAAAATTTTCAACCATCATCTGTTTGAATATCATGTATACTCTCTTTTGTCTTTTATATTCTTTTCTAATTTCGATCTGTTTGTGTTTTAGATTGTTGCTGCTCAAAGTGTGGTCCTCAGGTCAGTACTGGTCTGCAAACTGATGTTATTGGTCTGTAATGAACCAAGACAAATTCAAAGTAAACATTTAGGAGCTTTTAATAGCAACTTGATATTATCATGACATCTAAGCACATGATTTTTCAAAAAGGAATTCACGTTTACTGTATTTTATAGAAGTTTTTGTCTGCAGTAGATTGGCCATTTAAAAAATAGTCCTTCATCACCGATAGTTTCAAAAGTATATATTTTGTTAGACCTTCTTATTCTATTCTTTGTATCTCTTAACTGCTCTTACATATTTTATTTTCTTTCTTTGTCTTTCTGAACTGCATTTTAGATAGGTTTTAAAAGTCTTTCCATTTACTAATTCTCTGTTTGTACTGACTCTGTTTAAACTTTTACACTGAATTAAAAATTTTACCTATGTTTTTTATTTCTTGAAGTTTTATTTAATTCACACACATATTTTAAGCGTTTCTATTACTTGAAACATCCTTATTGTATAATCTTTCCAATAACTGAAATATGTGTACTCTAATTCTTCCATCTCTTGTTTATGTTGGCCCTCATTCATTGTGTCTGTTTTGTGATTTTTTTTTTTTTTTTAATTGAGTAGAGTTTTTTGGAAAGTTGTTGGATTCTTTGAGGCCTGGATTGAAGTTATTTTCTTTCCCTGAGAATTTACCTATGCTTCCCCCAGGTGACTAGGGATACTGACAGTTTAAGAGCACTTTAAATCTTCACATGAGATTTATTGGATTGTGCAAGTAGTGTGAATTTAGTCTGAGAACCTTTGTGAAGTTTCCCCTTTGTGATTACAGTGTCAAGAGAATTGATAAAACATGCTTGAAATGACAAAATTATAGAGATGGCACATAGATTAGTGGTTGCCAGAGCTTAGGGATGGTGCTTTTGATAGACTTTTTAGGGTCCGTCTCCTGAGCCTCGTGTAGCCATTAAGATGTAAGATCAGTTTCAGCAGTTTTAGGTACATGCTCTCAGAATGAAAGCTGGTTTCCTAGGTTTGCTTATTCTACTTTCATTGTGTTTACAGCTTATGTGGATACGGTACTTTCTTGCTAGTTAAGCAATTCATTAAAACAGATTTTCCCACTAACTTTAAAAAGTTGTATCTAGTAGTATCAAGGTATCTAGCCTGCCATACTGCTGGAAATCAGTGTCCCCATCTGTCTACAGTTTAGTCTTTTGAAGTATGTTGCTATTTTTGCCTGTGCTCTCTTGTATTTTTGTTAAACTATTTTATCTCTTTGGTCCATCAGACTTCTTGTACAGACCCATTACAATCTATACCCAGTTATGTTTTCTCCTTGGTTTCCCACTGTTCCTTCACTGGTGATATTATGGTTTATTAAAGACATCGTGTGTTGTAGCTGCCATTCTTTCACTCGTGTCATTCTATCCTGTTTAAATGCTCTCTCTTCTTTTGACTCCAGCTGCTGCTTCTAGCACTGTTGACATTTTGGGCTGGATAATTCATTTTTGTGGGGGGCTGTCTTGTGCATTGTAGGATGTTAGCAGCTTCCCTGGCCTCTACTCACCAGGTACAAATAGTACCTCCCATTTTCTAACAGTTAAAAGTGTTTCCAGATGTTGCCAAATGTCCTTTGGGGGCACCATCTCCCGTGGTTGAGAACCACCGTTCTAGCTCTGTATGAACTTGGCCTCAGTTGAAGAGCCTTCTTTGATGATTCCTGCCTGTGGCTTTTACCTTCTGGATTTTCTGTAGTACGTATTGTCTGGATTGTACACTTGTCCCTATTACATTTGGCTGTGAATTTCTTTCTCTCTCTCCCTCCCCGCCCTCTGTGTGTGTGTGTGTTTGTGTATTTGTGTCTGTGTCTTTCTTATTTCCCTCAAGTTCTAGAGGGTGGGGACCATGTATTTTACCTTTTTATTTGTTTGCAATTTTGGTCAACCCCATATACTTGTTAGTAGTTTTAAATATATCAATTTCTTGCTTTTTCCTTATTTTTTCATTTTTTTATATGGTAGTAATGGGGATTTAGGAAATTGAATCATTCTAGAAAATGTGGAGAACTTTGAGGCATTCTAAATAGAGACTTTACTAATGGTAATGTTGAGACTTGCAGATAATAGAATTAATACCAATGTAACAATAGTGCGTATACTCAGTAATAACTCTGGAAAATTCAAGACAGTGCAACATAGTTACAAAGATATAAGAAAGATGTAATTTCTGTTAGATAGATCCATTATATAAGTAACCAGAAAAATGTGCAGTAGAGCAGCATTAAGAAAAATAGACTCAGAAATATAGAAAATGGAAGGATTTGTAGAAGCATGAAGTACGAATGATTAGTTCTACAGAATGAGATGAGCAAAGTAATCAATATGTCAGGGTAAATTGTTAGGAATGATGGATGTAGCATCTGGTTAGGAGTGAGCTGTGTAAAGCTGATAAATGTGATATGTGAATGTTAGTAAGTTGAAAACAAGTTGGGCATAGAGAGGTTAGCTTCTTACTATCAACTCAGGAGGAACATGTATATTTTGCCCCAGTTGGGAAAGATACAGCTCAGCTATAGATCCCCACCCCCTTTTTTTTAAATTATCACCAAGTTCCAAGTAACAAAATAAATTAAAGCTTGAATCTAATTACCTTTATAAGGTGCTTTTCCTCATCTAGGCCAAAATCTTCATGAAAAAAATCGTAAGCATAATATGTTTTCATTGTAGAAGAATTAGAAAGCAATGAAAGGTATGGGGAAAATGAAAGTTGCTTCCCAAAGCCTAAACCACTATTATCATTTAATTCTGTTCTCTTGATTTTTATATGGTCTCAGTTTCTCTCTAGATATAGATATAAAATGTGCCTGTATATAGATATCAGTGTATATTGTGTGTATATGTGTATGTTTGTAAGTATGTATATTTATTTAAAATAGGGATTATTTTATATGAAATGTGTTATAGCCTGTTCTTTTTCATATAATATTATGAACATTCTTCCATATCTGTAAAAATTTTTTGAAGTGATATTTAGTGTCTACATAGCATTCTGTTCTGAAATTATCCCCAAATTTATTTAACCATACACCTATTGTTAAACATTTAGATTTTCTTCCATAAATATATATACACACACATATACACATGAACATACATATACACATAGTTTTTTTTTCCAGGTCTTTTTTAAAAAAAATTTTTTTTATTGGAGTATAATTGCTTTACGATGTTGTGTTAGTCTCTGCTGTGCAATGAAGTGAATCAGCTATATGTATAGATATATATATTCCCTCCCTCTTGGACCTCCCTCCCACCCCCACCCCCATCCCACCCATCTAGGTCGTCCCAGAGTACCGAGCTGAGCTTCCTGTGCTTTACAGCACGTTCCCACTAGCTGTCTATTTTATGCATGGTAGTGTATATATGTCAATCCTAATCTCCCAGTGAAACACTCTAATGGAAATTTTGAGTACATCTCCCATTTTCTTTGAAGAGTTGTTACCTCTACCATAGTCTGCCTCTCATAATTCGCTCCACAAAATCGTTCTCCCTGTCTTCCTTGATAAAAAGAATCCCAATTTTATATGTGGGCAGTATTACCAAATTTGGAGACTGTGTTTCCTATCCCCTCAAGTGGTTAGGTGTGGCCAAAGGACTAGGTTATGGTTGCTAAGCTGTAAGCTGAAATATGAGCATTAGAAGAGAGTGACATGGGCCTTTCTTCCCCTTCCTTCTTGCTGCTCCCCATAGCCTTCTTGGAGTGTGAGGTGACTTTTAATAGAACAGTATATGGTAGAGCAAAAAGATGGAAGGAACTTGGATTCCTAATATTTGGAGTGGCCACATCAGCCTTTGATTGTCCACTTCTAGACATTTACGTGGGAGAAATTCTCTTCTTTGATTTTTTCCTCTCTTAAGTCATTATATTATAATTATTAAAAAATTTTTTTGTCTTGGGAAGGATATGACCTAACCCTAGCTGATAAAGGATGCCATTGTTTGATGCTCTGTGCAGTAATGTGATGGGTCCAATATAAGGAAACATGCATTGTGTCGTGGTAGATTCTAGATCCATGTTGAAAACCAAAATCTACTTTGAGACTGGAGAGAGATTAATTGGTATTGAAAGGGAAATACTTGATACATATTTTCTGGAGTTCTTTGATAATTATATTGCCGAATTTTGTTCTCAAATGATTTTAATAATTATCACAGATATTTCAGAAAACGTATGATAGCTTTTAGGCAAAAAAAATCACTAACTATTGAAGATTATTAATTGTAGTGTATCAAAATAATCTCTTAAAGCCCTATGAATTTGTAATATTTATTAGATATCTTGGCTAGTCATTTAGACAGAGTTAGCTCATAAATGTGACTTTTAATGCTCTCATTAACTTTATTGGAAGAATTTTGACAAATGAAATTAAAAAAAATTTTTATTTATAACTTTAGACGTATTTTGGGGGGGTATTGATTCTAAGACAGTTATTCATAACTGTAGTGAAAGAAGTGAAGGATACACATTTAAAAAGTCACTAGACTATTTTTTGAGAAGTTTTAGGTTTATAGAAAAATTGAGCAGAAAGTACAAAGAGTTCCCATATACCCGTTCTCCACAGTATACACATTTTTATCCAGGGTGTTCCACACACATAAAAAAAGACTTTATATCCCTGAACCAAATGTGTATTATTTTATAACAGGAAAACTGCACAGCCCTGAAAGACCTTTTACGCTAACCCAGAGTTTCCCGCCCACAGCACTATTAACATTTTAGGGCAGATAATTATTTGTTGTGGGAGACTATCCTGTGCATTGTAGGATGTTTAGCAGCATCCCTGATCTCTACCCACTAGATGCCAGTAATACTCTCTGGTTGTGACAACCAAAAATGTTTCCAGACATTGCCAAATGTCCCTTGGGAGGCAAATCACCCCTAGTTGAAAACCATTGCTCTAACCAATTTTCGAAGCTTTAGGATTTGCTGTATTTTTAAGGTGGGCTCAAATTGAAGGAGTCTATAGTTCAGTGACCCTTCACGTGAAGTCCTGTAGAAAAAGTTAGGATCTTCCTGCCCCTTGGGGACCGCAGGCAGCATACAGGCTCTTGCTGAGCGTCATTTTCCTTGATTGTGAAATAGGTAAAATATTACCTAAGTTGCTTTGAGAATTCATTGAGCTAGATTATAAAAATATTTTAATTTTAGTTTCCTTCTCTTCAGATGTTGTGCTATACTGTTTGGATTTATTCCCTTGAAAGTGTCAAACACTCATTACAAAGTTCTTATTTCTGTGGGAAAGGCTCTCACAGTTTAGGATCTGCTATTTGTGGACTTGAAGAGTACTATACTGTGGGTGGATAAAAATCTGAAGTAGATGTTAAATGAAGACTGATTTCCGAGGTCAGTTGTGTTTTGTCTCTTTGTGGTGCTCCCATTAGGTTGTCACTGCATTCACATTGTAACAGTTAAGTGATCTCCTGTGTTCTTTCAAGGACTGTGAGCTTCTCAAATTGTTGACAGCATTAGATGTCAGCCAGTCGCTTTGACCTTCGAAGTTTTTGTCTTCACATCTGAAATCCCTCCAGTTGTAACAGCCTGTGTGTCAGCTCCATTAGAGGAAGCCAGACCTCTATCAGCTTGTGCTTAGTCCACTTAAGACTTCTAAAAACTTGAGGAAGTTCACAACTAATAACCTCCACTTCCCATTGCTACTTTGTAGAGTTATAAAGCATTGTTCACCAGTGAATGAAATGCTGTCTATAATAATTAAGGTTATTCTAACTGTTCTACCCCTTGCAGAAAATTTCCAGAGACTTGGTGAAGATAAGAAAGCTATCAGAAAGACTATAGCACTATTGTACTGTAAGTATTGCTTTGAAAAAGAACTGTAAATTAACAATATTTTAAGTATCCAGTTGTTTGGGGGAAAATATGTTAGGCAGAGTTATTATATGTAAAATATAGAAGAGGATATATTATAATCATGTTAATAATTTATAAGAACTAATCCTATGCGGTCTTTTAAAAATGGAAAATGTGTTCTTATGTACTGAGATGAGGATTTTACAAATAGCATTGAAAAATATTTCTAATTCTAACAAGGATTGATCTAGTTTATGTACATTTGCTTATTTAAAACTATCAGAATCCAAAGAATCATTGTAGTTTTGTAGGTTTGTGATTTGTTTGGGTGACTTATTGTTTAGGTTATTTTGCAGAATTATTTATTTGCTGATTTATTTATGTATTTCATTATTTATTTATTTGATTATTTAGTAAATTATTTATCTGATGAATTATTAATACATCTTCATGACATGCTTTAAATTATTTATAACTTAATTTTGAGTTTATTGCTTTTAGATGCTGCATTGTTACTGACTAGTTTTGATTTTTTTCTTTGTGGTTCTTTAAAATTAAAGTATTAGCTCTAAGGCAAAAGTATATTCATTGCAATGCCCAGGGATTTTTTTTTAAAGTAATTTATGGTAGTGATAAAATTTCAGTTATGCTTTGTTTAGCTCTAAATTTACCTGTTTAGGGTTACCCGTGATAGAATATTTGTTTGTTGTGTGCATACTTACTGTAGAGTCACTTACAAATTAATGATATAGCCTATAGCCTGTAAACTGAGACAGAACATATAAACCTCAGTCCACATTATCCTTGGTATCTCTAAAGGACAGGTCGGTATTTCTTACTTGCTATAGAATAGATAATGGAGTCTTAGTTATTTTATTTTAGTCCGGAATATTTTTAGGAAAGCTCAGAGAAATGAAGTCCAACTTAGATTTGGATTCCTGAGATATAAATTTGACTGATGTAGCCCTTTGTTTTTTTTAAATACCTGTTATATGTGTATTTGGAAAACAGCATGATGTTTATATAGATTTTTATATCAGTCTTAGTGACATACTTATTTTATACCATATCTCTTATGGAAAGTTTTATACCACTTTATTTTAATGAGCTAAAAATGTACAAGGGTCTTTTATAAATGCCAGCTATAATTTCTCTGTCTTTACCTAATAATTCTCTTATGTGAAGTTTCTATTTTTAACCAAATAAAGTATTTCTTCTTAGTTCTGACTCTGTTTCGTAAGGTAGCACAAGTTATTAGTGCTCTCTTTTTGAATGGGTTTAATGAATAAGTTAAAGTAATTGTTTGGGTTAAAGGGTATCACGTGTACAACATAGTTTTTCTCCTGTGTTTGCTTGCAGTGAATTACTGTGTACTTTGCAGTTTTAACATTTTAGAGAGAAGCAGCATTGTACATTTCAAGTTGAACTATATGCTGTTGAAATACGGGGAAAATGACCTCTGTAGACAGGTTTCACTATAGAATTTTAAACTGTGCATATGTAAACCCAAATTTCTTATTTTGAAATATTGACTATATGAATGTTTAATTGGGATATTGCTTTAGTATCTTCATATGCTTGCCTTAAAGGAAGCGGTTTCATTTGATTTATATACATGGATTTAAAAATGTGTTTATTGTACATATCTGTGACTCTTCTGTTCTCTAGATGAACAACCACAGATATTGTTAGATATGGAATTTTATTTGAAAGTGTGCTTCAGGATGCCACTGTGGACTTCTTTCAGAGAAAAAAGCTGCCTTCTCCAATGTTGAATAAGATCTCCTATACTAGTTATGTAATATACCCAGCCCACACTATAACATGTAGCTGTGTCATCCAAGTGATCTTTAATTGGAAGATACAGATACACATATGTGCACACACACACATGCACACATATGTGAAATTGTCTCCTGAATAATTTCTTAGGACTTGTTTTTGAAAAGAGATGTTGATGGAGATTGTCATAATAGTAGCTAGCATTTACTGAGCACTCACTATGTGCAGGCACAGTGCTCACATCATCTTTTACATGGATTATTTGTTACTCTTTCCAGTGAGAGAAGTACAGTTATTATCTTCATTTTATGAATGAGGAAACAGAGACGTAGTAACTTGCTCATTGCCACACAGCTGACAGTAAGTGATGGCGCTGGAATTGGGACTCATTTAGTCTGACTCCCAAAGGTCCTTCTTAGCCCATTACAATTCTGTAATGTAGCTTTATTGTTGTTTTAATGTAGTTTAATGTAGTTTTATTTGTTGTATTACATTACAAATCTGTAATGTAATTATGCTACATTACAGTTCTGTAATGTAGCATAATGTAGTTTTTCACCTGAGTTGTTTTCATTTGTTTGTTTGTTTTTAGAGACTGTAGTTATTTATGTCTCTGATAGACTTAACTTGCTAAGTATATTCAGTTTGTGTTTCATTTGGTCATCTTTTTTAAACAGTAGGCAGTACTTGAGCTTCTTGAATTTTCTGATTTGATTCTTCTTGGATTTAATCCTGTGTAGTGGATCCGAATTAAATACAGAAGAAGAATTTGTGCCTCAGGGAGACTGAATGTTTGCCTGGTGGATGTCTAACGCTCAGATCACTTCTTTTGACTCTTAAGCCCAAAGCCATTTCCAGGGCTCTGTTAGGTCAAATCTTGGGTGATGTTGGTGTGAGTGCCATAAATAATTGCATCTGTATGAATGCCAGGACAATAGGCATAAACTAGTACCATCCTGGGCAAATTGGGACCTCTGGTCACCCTAGTAACATCTCAGATTCCTATTGAGTAGTCCCTAACAGTGTATATAATGCATATTTAAGAGCAATCTTAATTCACATGCAATATTTAAAAAAATATTTTATGATAAAACAAACTTCTTTTATGGCCAGTATTTATGTGTTTTTGTTAGCCAACCTAGGCAGTTTGTGTTTATGACTTTTATAAAGTGTGACTCGGATGTTTTACAGCTTTTGGAACCTATTTTCAAGGTGAAAATAAAGAGGAGGTATTACTATTGGGAACAGAAAGATGAGTATGGCAAAGTTGGTCATAATATAGTATATAGTTGTAAAGTTTTTTTTCATATCATACATTACAGGATTTTTAATACTTGTTTTGCTTTGTAAATCTTCTGATAAATGGTATACTTGACATTGTACGGAAAACTAATTCTATTTGTTACACCTTCAGAATTTATAATTTTATGTTGGATGATCCAGTAGTTTTTTTTTTTTTTCCTTAAAAAATCATGTTACATGTCATTTATATTGATAAGTTGGCAGTTTTGCCGAAGCATTTTTGAAAACAACTGTTTTTCCTTGGTGAAATTCTGTGTGGGAAAATAGGAATCTGTAGAAGAGAGTTGCTTAAAGGTTTTTGGTTTTTGTATAGTTTTCTTTTTAATTCCTTCTTGACATGTATTTAATAAAGTCACAATTAGGTATTAAATTTAAATTTCAAGTTTTTTTGCATTTAGAGAATAGATGACTTGTTAAGTTGAACTAGGTAACCACACTGGCATATTTGTATTTGAATGTACATTAAAAAGAAAAATTCTTATGCAGTAGTTCTTATTCATACGTATGTATAATATCAGCACTCTTTTTGTTCAGCAAGGCCTGTTAGGCCTTGTAACAAAGGTAAGAGCTTCTGTATATTTTGCCTCGAGTTTGTCACAGTATATGAAGCACTTGGCGAAATACTACTATAATTGTAAGAGTAATAACATGGCTTATGTGTTGGCTCTGAGAGTACCTCCTTTATAATTATGACAAGTAAAAGTACAGCCAAAGGTCACGTTAAGCACAGAATTTCTTTCACACCTCATCCGTTTTGTGGATAGTCTGTGAAGTAGTTTGCATCCTGCACTGGTATTTTAAGACAGCAACCTAAGGTTGTTCCCATGTAAGTGTTTGAAATATCTTTCCCCTACCTCCCGTGTGATTGCAAAATTTGGCATGAACGTGTATTTGAATCCTGCACTAGTTAAATAGAACCTTATTAAATTTAGAGTTTGCAGAGTAAAAAAGGGGACTCTTGTACTGCATGGATTTCCTGGGGCACTAGATAATACTGACCCATAGCAGTCTTTCATACTACTGAGTCCTGTCCTGACTAAATGCAGTGTCTTAGTGTTGACCACCTTAGTACTGATGCTGCTTGATGAAACACTAAACCCAAACCACACAGCAACAACAGAAACAGAAAATAAAATCACACAAATGAAATTATAGAAGCATGGCATGCCTATACATGTACAATCTATTGATTAGATTCTATTTTTGACTTTAATTCAGCTAAGTAAAAGTTGGAGTATTGAAAAGGTCATATATAGGAAAGCTTTCTATTAAAAAACATGTAAAGAGAATATACATCTGTTCTAGAGTGGTTAACAAATCTCTTTAAGTTAGCCTCAGTACACAATACCAAAAAATATAGGCTGAAGAAAGAATGTTTGGAAGAGGATAAAATTGCAAGTTATAATTTTTAGTATAATTGATAAAAGTGTTTCTTTCTGTTTTTGAAACACGTTTTTTCATATAGTTCCGCACCATAGCATGCTTCTTTCTATAAGACTTCTAGAGTATGATTTCCAAACAAGGGTGGTAAAGCCCTATGAGGGGAATTTGGGAAATTAAGGAGGAGTACTTTAGCTGGTCACAATAATTATAGGAGTGTTTCTGGCATTTGATGGGTGGGGATCAGGGATGCTAGGTGTCCTGCAATGCATGGGACAGTCTCAGACTACAGAAAAGTGTCCTGAGAACCACATAACTTTTGAATGTCTGCTTGCTTAAACTCTCTTCAAAGATAAAGCGATAATACTTCAGTATGTAATATTACTGACAGTTGTTTATAAGATGTTACATGAGCAATCTGATACTTTAGGAGAAGTTTGTGTTGAGGGGAATCTTAAGTAGAATAAAGATATTCTCTCAAAATTGTATTTACTTCACACATTCTTTCCACTTCCTGATTTATAGCATTTCTAACTAGGTATTTAGGTGAAAAGTTTTCAGTTCAGCAGTGCAGTTTACTGGAAGCTCTGTTACACTGGTTGCAAATATGTAACAGAATATTTAAGACTCTTTTAATAACAAACTAAATTTTGAATTAATGGATCTAAATTAAATTAATTGAATTTTATTAGTTAATAAGGATTGTTTAAGATATTTCATGATTGCCATCCTAAATATTAAAATTTTGTTTTTAGAATGATAATAAATGCATTGTTAAAAATATATTTTAAAATGATTTATTTTTATGTTATACTTTTATGTTGTACTGCTATTACTCTGGTACCATCTCCAATAAGCAATCTATTATACAAATTCTTTGTAACTTCTTAAATTTCTTTACCCACTCCACTGGCAATATTTTGGGGGGATATAGTCTTTATTGTAGTATTTTAAACTACTAGAGACTTAATTCCTTGACAGTGTGGTAGGTTTTCTGGGATAGGTTGTAACCGCAGTGTAACAACCTTAGTATAGGTAATTATTTTGACACTACACTTAGAAATAAAACCCAGGTCAGTTGTACTAATAACCACATTTCATAATTTTCTCTATTTCAACAATATGTAATTTGTCTTGACATTTTAATCTTTATTTCATTTAAGCTTATTTCTATCTTTCTCTTTCATATTCAATTTAATTTTTGTCTAATCACTTATCTCAATACTAATTTTTATTCTAGAGTTCTCTTATACCTCTCCTGTTTCATTTTTTTGGTACTTATAGAGAATGACTTGTGATCTTTTTCCTCTTAGATCCAAACTTATTTATTACATATAGATGCAAATATGTGACTGTTTTATTTGCTCTTAAGTAGTTATCTAAGCATTTATATAATGAAATAAATATTTCATTATAAATGACTTTTAATTAATAACATGGTTTAGAATTAATTTTTGTTTTGTTTTGTTTTGGCTTCACCACACTGCATGTGGGATCTTAGTTCTCCAACCAGGGATTGAACCCGTGCCCCCTGCAGTGGAAGTGTGGAGTCTTAACCACTGGACCACCAGGGAAGTCCCTGATTTTTTTTTTTAAAGAGACATTCTATGTGTAGATTTTATTAACTCTGAATTTCATTTCAGAATAGTACAGGGAATGAAAAGGGCATTGGATCTGGTGGGATTGAGAACCACTGTTTTCAAAATGTGCACTTATTCCTTATAGCTCTTCTAACTCTTATGCTTAAAAGATGCTTCCAGATTAGACTGGAGCTTCTTATATGGATGAAAAAAATGTCAAAGCTAACAATTCACATAGGATTAAATATTTTAGCATAAACACTCTTCTAGTTAGGAATATATGGGCTTACTCTGATTTCTTTGATTTTTTTTTGATTTCTTTGATATTTTATAAGTGAAAATTTGAAAAATAACTAATGCTAACCAACCATATACACACTCTTTTGTTGTTGGCTTTTTAAGTGAAACCTAATTATAAAGTAATACAGTTAAACCCTATCTTGGATGAAAATGTGTGTGTGTGTGTGTGTGTGTACATGCATTTTTGTATAATATGGTTTTGCTTATCTTCAAAGTGACACTGTTTATAGTGCATGTGAGCATAACTTGAGAGATGAATGTGCAACAGTTCGGCAGTCATTTGATCCTGGTGTAACGTAGAGACTGTCATCTGAAGACTAAGAGCCATTGTCATGGGGGTTCCCTCTAATCTCAGTGGCATCTTTGCTCAAGGAATACTTGCTCCTTTTTTTTTTTTAATTGAAGTGTAGTAGGTGTATAATATAAGAATACTTGCTTCTAATTGCTTCCTCTGATATTATTTCCTATTTGTTTAACTGCTACTGCCATTTTCATTCAGAGTTATGCTGTGGTGTTCACATGTGTTCTAGAAGAAAGTCAAAGATTTGATATCCTTGGAGGTTGGATAGCTTTTCTCTTTTCCTTATATGTGAATCCCAACTCATCGTCTTTTTTTCTGGTTTAACTTCCTCATTATATGAAAAAGATCTTAGGGAGGGTCGAAGTGTCTTTATTTTACTGTCAGACATGATTAGTAGTTTGGTTGGGTATAGAATTTTACGTTGCAGCATAATTTTCTTTCAGAATTTTGAAGACTTTGTTTCACAGCATTCAGTTTTGCTACTGAGAGGTTCCTTGCCTTTTTTCCCCCTTCTACATTGTTTTCTGCTGTGCATGACTTGTTTTTATAATTATGGAAACTTTTAGAATCTTTGTCTCTGAATTTTTATGATGATGTGCCTTGGAGTGGATTTTGTTCATTGTTTATACTGGATTTTCTGGGGACTCCTTCATTCTGGAAGCAAGTCCTTCAGTTTGGGGAAGTTATTTTCTTCCCCCTGTTTGTTTGTTAGCTAAGTCCGTTTTTCCATTTCTTGTAGTTTCCATTTTTCTACACCAGGGTAGTAGAGGTGGGATGTGTGAGGTTGAATGTTGCTGGACTGTGGGCAAAATGGTTCGCCTTTTCCTCAGTGTCTTTTATAAGTTCTTTTATGAGTAACTTCCTTTGATAAGTTATTTATTTTCCAAAAATCTGAGATCTCTTTGGGGTTTGGGGAAGGAGAAAATAAGCCCATGTGGCATGTGGTTAATCTTTGTTCAGTCGATCTTTTTATGTGCTGTTCACTCTGTACCTCTTTTCCTGGCTTACTCAACTTGCAGGATGTAGCTCTTGAGAGCTTTCCCTGATTCCTCAGTGATATCTCCTCACCTTCCACAGACCTTTGTAGAACACATAT
The DNA here is from genome assembly GCF_028564815.1 of Eubalaena glacialis. Lineage (NCBI taxonomy): Eukaryota > Metazoa > Chordata > Mammalia > Artiodactyla > Balaenidae > Eubalaena > Eubalaena glacialis. The sequence continues at coordinate 143,988,039 of NC_083721.1, read as the reverse complement.
TATACCATGTTGTAATAATTAGTTCATTGCTTATCTTTGTAATAAAAACAGGAATTGTCTTATTTTTACCAGTGCCTATGTGCAAAGCATAATGTTTCTTGAATGAAAACATAAAATACAGAAATGAGGTTAATAGGTAGCAACAGTACAGTTTTATCAGAAGAATTGTAACTATTTCTTATTTTAATCCTATTCAGTGAATGTTTGATAGATTAAAAAATAAAACTTAATGGAGATTTACTTTTTTAAAATAAAATATTAGTATTGTTAGTATCCTGCGGTAATCAAAAAATGTCTTTATATTGAAGCTAAATTACAGAGTAGTCATGAGAGCTTCAATTTCTTTATGCATTTAATTAGAAATTAATCTACAGGATACAAAAAAATAGATGACTAGTGGATAGTTTTATGTATTAAGGAGAGTACAACAAAATCATAGAAAAGGAGCAAGAATGGAGAAAAAAGTTTTGTCATCTTTGGTTAGCAAAGTATTCCAGTAATTCCAAATTGAAAAATTCTAAGAAAATAAGATATACTTGTTTTGTGAAAGCCTGCCATATCCACAGACAAAAGGAAAACATCTGAATTAGCACAAGATTTCATTAAAAGACCTCTGTCACTGTCCTGAGTTCACTTTCCACCATCAGAATTACCTCTTGTCTCTTTCTGGGAAGTTTTCCTTTGATCGTAATATTGTTTTGTTTTATTAATTTCAACTTTAATGGTAGGGAATAAAATTGTTTTAATCTAAACTGTTTGACTCATGAGTCATGCTTTCATATAAGTTAAAATAAATCAATCAGCACATATGTACTGAGTATGTACAAGGCCCTGGTTGGTATGAAGGGAAGTCGAAGAATTGTCACTTTGGAGTGAAGATGTATGCATGTAAGGAGTGGCAAGTACAAAGTTCAATAGGATGAGAAATGTCTCAACATTGTATATGATTAACTGTCAATGAATGGCCCAGATGGGATTTATAATAATAATTTAGCTATTATTAGCTAACATTTAGTAGAATGTTCACATCCTCTTAAGTCATATCTTAGTCATGATGATATAAAGCAATAGGATCAGTAACTTGATGAAGTTACTTAACAGTGTCCTAAATTTTATTTTTAATATTTCTCTGTCATTTTAGCCCATACACCCCGTATATCTTTAGGGCCTAATCATTTTCATCCTTGAGTTCACTTGCTAATTTGAAATGTCTTTAAAATTACATAGAATTACTTTTGGAATATTGTGTTTTTCACCTATTAACTTATATACATACTATTATAATGTTTTCATAACAATCATTTAAGTTTCAAAAATTAGGAATTTTGCACCAAAAAAGGTAGGTGGTAAATTTTGCTGTACAATAGTGTTTTGTTCCATAAAGCATGGTGTGAATTCTTTGTTTTATGCCCATGTATTTTCATTTAAATTCAACATTCATATTTTTAAGGAGTAGTTTCAGGATAAAGTTAGATATACTATATATTTTTTATTCAAATGAACTTATTTTCCCCTATCTTGACACCTTGTAATTCATTTGGAGTTTTGTTAAAATATTTTTCCGAGTGTTTGAAGTTCATACTTAAACCATCTCTGTCAATCCATCTCCCACACTTCTTCCATCTCCTTTTCTTATCTTTTGTTCTGTATCCCACTGAACCCAGTACACATATAAAACTTTATGAAAAAGCTGAAATCAGCTACAGGAAGGTCTTATGGAGAAAAAATATAATTATGTTATTGTATAAACTTTTAAAATGTTGTCTAGCAAGCTAGAACTGCTTAACAGATGTGATTGCTTCATTGTTTCAAATTTATGCCAGAGTTGATAGAATTTGATCACACTCTAGTAGATTTATGAGATAAATTACAATATTGCATGACACGCTTCAGATAGAAAACATCAATATAGGTTGAATATAATTTCTTGTTTAAGATAACAAGCCAGTAATTCTTTAAATCAGATGGTTGCTACTTTGAGAGAATATTGATCAGTTTTGGTGAAGATTAACAGTATCTTTGATATTTCCTTCATGGTGACAAAAAGTATATTAAACTTTTGTTTTCGTGTACAAATATGATTGTAAATGGGAGGCATCTTGTTTCTATTTAGCTGTAGATGACCTGTCAAATTTCCAAAGGCCTATAAAGAAATGAGGCTGAACTTAAATTTGACTACAGATAATTTTAATACAAGATAGAAAGCTTGTCACTGTGGTCCTGATTTCTTTAGAGTAAAGTTTCATTACATACATCTAAAGACTTACTAGGAATTTTTTTTTTTTTTTAAACATAAGTTTAATACCTCACATAAACAGAGAAATTGAGAAGGAACATATTCACTAATGAAGTGATAGGTTCCCACTGGGAAGTTAGAGCCCAGGAGTAGAGTCAGGTCCTTCAGCCTGTTTGCTCTACAACAAATGATGAAACTAGTTATTCAAAGGCCCGGGAAGAATGTTTTAAACTTCATTTAGGAGGTCTATGTGGTGGAATCCCTCAGTTCAAGTCTGAAATAAACCGTGGAGTCTCCTGAGAACTAATGATTTGAAATTGTTACTAAGCCAAATCATTTGTGAAAAGAGGGTAGAATTTTTAGTTTCTTTAGATTGGAATATAAAAATTTTTGAATATGGAGACCAACCAAAGCAATGATTTTTAAAAAGGTAGACCCTCATGTTTCAGGTAAAAATATTGTAAAATTGCTTTAATTTTTAGGAAGAAAATTATGTACAACATGGCTTAGATTTAAAATATTTAAGAAATCGTTCAAGTATTCACAAAAGTACAGAGGATAAATAGAACAGGCAACCTTGTATTTACCATGCAGAATTTGTATATTGACATTTGCTGTATATATTTTCAAAAAACATTTTGAAGTCCTTCCTTTCCCAGAGATAACCATCACCCTGGAATTGGTTTATATCCTTTCTGTCCGGGTTTTTAGACTATACCTACATTCATGTGTTCGTTGAGTGTTCTTACTAAACTGAAATATTCTGTTAGTCTTTATGCAGTTTGCCTTTTTATCTTTTTTACCCAACATTGTTTCTGAGCTATTCCTTGCTTTTGATTTTACATCTGGTTTATTAATTTTAATTGTTCTTTAATAGGACAACACCAGTACCGCAGTTTGGGTCTGTCTTTGTCTTTGGATGGGCATTTAAGGGTCAGGATACTTTGCCCAGACTTTTTCCACAGATATCCCTGTGGCTCTGCCGGGCTCACGGTTTGCAGCACGTGGGACAAGCTGCCATCAGCTTTTAGGCCATTGTGTCCAGGTGCTGGCATTAGGCGGCATCCTCAGGCCATTTGGTGCCACTAGAGTGTGCATTGCTTTATCTTTTCTTGCTGAAGTTCCTCTGACATTTAAAACCAATTGCAAAGAAGCCTGCAGACAGCCTTGTCCTGCTGCTTTTTTTAAAAAACGTCCTCCTATTCTCTCCGACCCATATGAAAAAAATAACATCTCTATCTTTTTTTTGATATTTGCTTGAAAAAGATGCCCTTTGTTACATTTTCCAGGTTTACTATTTTTGTTTTTATTTTCACCTGTGGGAGGCTAGGACCTATGCTATCTGGGGGTTTATTTTGCCATAGCAACAAGTGCACTGGGTCTGTGCGTAAGTACGACGTGGTTTGGCTTGATGTAAACAGTATGCTTTTGTGCCCATGTCATTATGTAATTGTTTCAGTTAATGACAGTGAAGTATTGAGTCTTGAAAATAGTACTCTCTTATTTGTGAACATTTTGGAATTTTTAAGAGATTATTCGAACCTTTTATCATCTAAATTACATTCTTTGGATTCACATTTATATTATAATTTTCATTAGCCGGACTTATTTTAGTGCATTTCATATTTTGATGGAAGTCATATATTTAGAAGTATACTTAGCCCTATATTACACACTTAAGATTTGAATTGTGATGTACTCTCAAACCATTGAAGAGAAAGCTGTCACTCTATGAAATTCTTTGACTGTGTGCCCAGCAGCTTGATATGCCTCATAGAATGCCAGATATTAGAATATTAATGTTATTAACCCTTTCACTGAAAGTACTTCTTCTTGGAATAAAAAAAGATTAAATAAATTGCTAGGTCCGCATCACTTCTTGTGTATCAGTAGTTTCACAAAGCTGAAAAATGTTTATGCTGTGCAATAAACAGATGCTGCTCTAACAGTGCAATACATTATGTACCAAAAATGATCTCTCTTTTAATCATAGATGCTGATTTAATGAGACAGAGACTAGCTTACATCAGAAATGGATTTAAGATGTAATTTTTTTGGCTTTCTGTGTGGTTTTTCTACATAATTAATGGACATACCTTTTAAAGTCACTCTCAGAATTTTTTGGAGTATTTATTTCTTTGATAAAATTGCCTGTATTTCCTTTTTTGAATTTCAGGGTGTATGTAATTGTCTCCTGAACTCATTCAAAATAGTTACTAAAATGTTTTAAAGAAGCTGCCTCATCTTGCCCTGTATTATAAAGTCTGTTTTGCATGAAAAAAATTCCTATGTGTTCACGTTTTAAAGTTTCGACCTTTTTCTTGAGGGAGGACTGCATATTTTCTGTAACTTAGGGGAGTTTTAGGGGAGACGGTAAGTAGTCAATGAATTGACTCTCATCGTGGTTGAAAGTCTCTGGTGTCAGCATGCTAGGTGGCTGCTTAAGTTTGCTGTCCGCAGAGTCACTGAAACCTTTCCTCATCTGTGAGAGCTCTTCCCTAGGCTCTGCTTTCGTTTCCTCTTCACTTGATTTTATTCCCACCAACTCATCTGCAGTTGCTGACTTTGAGCCCTGAAATTCTTCTACATCTGGATTGTACCTCTTGATTGACAAATTTGCCTTTTCATATGGTCAGATTATTCTGTATCTGGAAAAATATTCCTATTGTGTGTTTTATTCCACCGAACCCAACAGAGTTAAATGTAGTTTGGATGCATAGGGAAGAATTAATGATTGGAAGATGCAGAGTTGGTAAATTATTTATTCTGGCCCCAAGGAAGCTGAAAAGCTGAGTGAAAGACTAATAAATCATTTGTGGTAGTGCTGGTTGTCACTTCCAATTATTTTAGACGGTTTTGTGATAAACTGCAGCACCTGCTAGATCTCCGCACACCCTCCCCTGATGCTGGCAGCGCAGCTTGTTCAATCCGCGATCACAGGCAAGTTTGCATAAAGTTTATTTAGGTTGGAAAGGAAATTACTCTTTTTAAAGTCAATTTTGTTGCTTTTTCTCACTGTTTTGAGTGCTGTGAAAGGATTTCTATGATGTGGCAGGGAACCTGGAACTTACATACCACTTTAGCCAGGGGATACTGTCTTTTTATCTTTTGTTAAATTAAATATTTGAAGAAGTGAGCTTCTTTATTATTCCCAGACTAATTAAAAACTACTTCTACTGAGATGATTCGTATGCTAAAGATCAAATCATCGTTTTGATATGATACCATTTAACAGAGAACCACTGCTGCCGTTTGACCAGCCCCTTTTTCATCATTCTTTGTTTTTAATGGCTGAGGCTTTGAAACTAGTAGGCGTAAAAAATAGTCAGGTTCTTCTTGGTACTGGTCCTGCACTCAGCTGCTGAGATCCTTGGAGGCATAAAAGAACTAGCAAGGAAGCTTAGCCTGGATTGGTCTGATTCTAGCATTCATGAAATAGGGCTACTCTAATAAAACTCCTTCAGAAATAAATTATGAACATCATATAATGTGCATGCTTCACGCTTGGAATTATGGTCAATTCTTTTGTTCCCATCAGAGTTTAATAATTATTTATGTTCAAGCCCAGAACATGAAGTTTGATTATACATCAGAGTAACTTCGTTTTCACTGAGATTTTCATCTTTAACATAAAAATACGGGATTTTTGAGGGGACTCTTAAGACTGTGTACAAAGAAAGAATCTTGATAACTGTCTTGTATTCATTCAGTCACATTTTTACTCACTTAATTCTCCTCACATTTAGTAAGGTCATGTGTGCCTGCTCTCTGAGAACAACGACTACTCCTATTAGTTATGACTAATTCTTTTCTAGAGCTTAGGATGTGCTATATACCATTCTAAGCGTTTTACATATACTTTAATACAACAACCCTATGAGGTATTTACTGTTCTTATCTTTATTTTACAAAGGATCTTACAGAATGCTAAGGCAATAGTGATTTCACTTTTCCTTTAGTGTCTATAGAATCTAGGAAGGTAGTGTTTATGATAAATCTTAATTAGGTTTAGAATTTCAATCCAAATAGTGCAATACTATCATTTATTGAACATTTAGTTTTGTGTTTGGTATCGTATACATTATTTCACTTTTAACCCCTGATAGTTAAACATTATTATGTGCTTTGTTGTGATGGAGAAATTGAACCTTAAAGAGGTTAAACCACTTGTCCTGAGTTAAGCAGCTTGGAGGTGGAGGAGCTGGGATTTGAATCAAGATCCGACTGCCTCTGCACTCTATTTATGGGTTACAGACGCTAGTTCGTGTAGTCTGTTGTTTAGTGAGCAATAGAAAGTGAGGAAGAAAGTAGGTTGGTGGGAACCCACACAGCTGGTGAGCTTTTCCAGAAGAGGGCCAAGAGTCGCTAGATCTAGTGATTCTTTTTTTTTTTTTTTTTTGAGAGAAAATCTAGACTTTTATGTGAAAAGTCCAGATTTTTAAATCTTCACAATTTATTCAGGATAAATTGTTTGCCCACTGGATGTGGCATGTGAAAGGCAGTTTGTACCTTTTCTTATTGCCTTTGGTCCAATTTGTTTTGACCAGGAGGTTTGCTTTCTAACTTCATTCAGTTGAAAACTATTAACAGTCTACAAAAGGGACTTCCCTGGTGGTGCAGTGGTTAAGAATCCACCTGCCAATGCAGGGACATGGGTTCGAGCCCTGGCCCGGGAAGATCCTACATGCCGTGGAGCAACTAAGCCCGTGCGCCACAACTACTGAGCCTGCGCTCTAGAGCCCGTGAGCCACAACTACTGAGTCTGTGCCCCTAGAGCCCATGCTCTGCAACAAGAGAAGCCACCGCAATGAGAAGCCCGCGCACCGCAACGAAGAGTAGCCCCAGCTCGCCGCAACTAAGCCCGAGCACAGCAACGAAGATCCAACACAGCCAAAAAAAAAACTATGAAAGAGTATTAACAGGATAGTATCAGTCAATTTCATCCTTTAGGGAGATTAACAGCCTAGATGAAACATAATTACTCATTATTTCAGTAATCCTATATAGTTCGATACAACTCAAATGAGTTTTAGTTGGGCTTGGATTTCAAGTTATCATGGGTTGCTACCAATTTAAATACAGTCTATAGCATAGGGCATAAAATCAAAGAATAAAAAAGTCAAACTAGAATCTTGGAAAGCTAAGCCGGTATTAAAATATGTAAATGTTTATTGAAACTCTCTTAGTGTGCCTCTGGTAACAAATCCTTTTACTCTCTCCTTTCCCTATTCACACTCGTTTCTTTTCCTGTGCTATGAATCATGTGGAGATTTAAGAACATGTAGGTTTTCACTGGTATGCCTTTACTGGATTATACGTAGATTTAAATAATATGTGGATGTTGTGACTTTTAATGCAACTCAATGCAGTTAGTCAAAGGCCTTTATTTATATGGGGTATTACTCCAATGGCAAAGTTTTAGTGAATGGGAGACTGAAATAAAAGTCAGTTGTTTGTTATAGTTTTTTTAAATGCTTTTATGTTACTTAAAATATAAATAAAATATCCCTGGAGGCAACTTATTGTCACTTCATAAGCGTTTAAAAAAAATTCAGGCTAATCAGTTATTAGAGTGTTCTTCCACAAACCTAGACTAAAGTCATAACCTAATAATTGTTAGCTGCAGATTCACCATTTCAAAATAATTTTTCTTAATGGATTTTCAGGCCTGCCTTATAAGGAAAGACATTCCATCCAAAATCAATAGTTCTTTCAAAAAGAAGGGCTTAATAAATTGTGAATTCTTTAATGTGTCCTTTAGATCCTTTATAAATTATTTTATATATAAAAAAATACTTGTTACTTAATTTTTCTCTTATAAGTTCAAGTGTTTTGACTTACACAGCATTTCATTTAATAGTGTTCAATTATTGTTCAAAGTATGGCTTTAAAAATTTAATATAAGAACAATGTTACAGAAAAATTGCAGGAAATTTGAAGAAAATTGCAGAGAATTACAGAAAAATTGAAAAATAAAAAACACACACGATCCCACCCCATAGAAATAACTAGCAAACCCTTTCCTTTTTTGAGGTCATTTTTTTTTTTTCTATTTCACTTTGCTTAGCATTTTATATTCATCTTTTCTGTGATATTATTCATAGTTTAGTATATTTATTTTTAAAAGCCATCATAATATTTGACAGAGTTCAAGTGTATCCCCTTCACAAATGTTTTCATCCAGTAGCTGGAAGTAATTCTCCTTCCAAACTTCATGTGGCTCCACCTATATTGTGATACCTTGTAGCTACTTATATCTTACCCAGATTTCTGGAGGGCAAGTGCTATCTTACATTTATCTTTATATTCTTATAACATTCACTGACTGTTGAATGAATAAATGACAATAAATCTTAAATTCAGTTTGTCTCCTGCATCTACCACTTGAAATAGCAGAACGGCAGCAAATATATCATGCAATTTTATAAGTTTTTTTATAAGTTTAATGGGCTATACAGGTAAGGCTTTCGTGGAAAGTCACTGAGAAGTCACTCAAGATTATGGAGCTAGTAATTCTTCCTAGATCTAAAGATGTACCTGATCCCCTACGTCATAATTAATTAATGAAGATATACTATGTTCAGATTTGTCAAGTAAATTTAATTTGAAGGGTAAATTGTGCTAAATTGGTTTCTATACACAATATTAAAGTATTAAAAACTGCAAAAGAAATACTAACTTATTGGAAGGTTTATAATTAAGAGGAGCATGGGAAATTTGAAGTAGAAAAATTTTAGATACGGTAGTCTTTAGATAAAAGGTAATTCATACTGCTAGAGGTGATTAGGTCTTTAGAAGTTATCTTCTTGTCAGTAGGAAACTGAAGTTTTGGGACATAAATAATTGAACCAAGGTTTTGAGACTGCAGTTTACCTAATGCTCATAACTAATGTGTGTGCAAATATTTTTTGAATGAGTAAATTAAACGTCTTAAGGTGCAGGAAGTTGTTGAAAACTTTGCCATGTGTACTTTAGGAAAGTTATTACTGAAAAATTACCGTGAATTTACATATTAAAAAACAATGTTTGCATTTCTTCAAAATATTTATACTTGGAAGTGAAGAACTTAGAAGACATACACTTTTTAAAGCATGGCGCTATAAGGAAAGATGAAATAGAATGGGTTCTAGTTAGCTTTGTTTCTAGCAGCGCTTTGACTGTGTAAGTGGAAGGTATACTTGGGTAAGCTTTACGGAAACTTTTCAAGTTGGAAGAAGATTTCAGCTGGAGTGTCTAAAGGGTCACTTGAAAAAAAATACCCTCTATATTAAAATAAAATGTGTCCAAGCTTTAAAGAAAAGATCTCAGAGTTTGCAGATGATCCTAAAATTGGAGCTAGAGGAAATAATGAGGAACAATGCAATCAGATTCAAAAAGATTTGGATTGTTTAGGTGATTGGGCCAGCAGATGGCAAATGCAGTTCAGTGTAGACAAATGTAAAATAATTATCTTAGGAACAAAGAACCAATCATACAGCACACTGATCAGGAAAAAATTTGTGGGTTATTGTAGGAAAACCATTGAAACAGTTAACCCGGTGCACAGCTGCAGCAAAAAAGGCAAGCAAGAAACCAAATTAGCAGACGGATAGAATATAAAGCAAGAGGCAATACTTATAGTGCATTAAGAAACTTGCTAGACCCCATCTAAATTACTCAGTCTTGTATTGGTTGATGGAACCACTTTAGAAAGAGTAAATTTTTGCCTTTGCCTTGAAAATAGACTGGAAATTGTAACAAGCAAATCTAATAAAAAGATTTGAACTAATTTTTACGAACTTTCAATTTGTGAACTTTTATAGATTAGAGCAAGACCCTGTGTCAAAGTAAAGGCACTTCAGGTGTGTCCACTATCAGAGCTTGATCTTAGTAGAGGACATGTAATTGGTTTCAGCTGCCCGGGGCCTTACCTAAGCCCCTTTCCAGTTTAGGTAGGAGGCCGCCCCTCACCTCTCTTGACTAAAGAAGCTTAAAGCCTGCTACGTTGTCCTTCCGCATGCTTGAGAGCTGCCCCTAGAAAGATCATGGACATGAGATCTAGGAGCTGCCGCTGAGATGCTCCTTCCTGTCTGGTGACTTGATGCGGTGACATACGTTCCGGGCTTCATTCTAGGCTGTGGGGCAGGACTTTGTGAGCTGCCTTCCTTGGTTCCTGTGCAAGCCTGATTCTCCAACCATGGCTCAAAGTTTTGAGCTACTCAGTACCCAGCCAATAAACTCCTTTTTGACTTAGATTAACCAGAATGTGTCTGTTGTTTATAATCAAGAGCCCTACCTGGTACAGTGGTATTGTTCTGTTATTTTAGCCTTGGCCAATGCATTGTTTTGTTGTTGTTGTTGTTCTTCAGTGTGTTTGCTTTGTTTGGAGTGGTGTCTTACTAGAAATCATTTTTTCTGGATGAGCAAATCTCTCTCTCTCTTGCAGTCTTTGCCAGTGTTTAAAAGAAGCAAGAAGAATTTGTACCAATGCCATTAGCATCGGTAATTCTCTTGTAAACATTTAACTTTATTCATGCAAGCGAATAGTGTTGCTTTGTTAAAAATGGTGTTGGGTATTCAGCCTGATTGTAAGAAGAGTATTTATACATTTCTTTACATACTGTATTTGCTATATCTAAAAATCATCATTTTATTTAGGAGGAAATGTAATGCATGATTTTCTTAGCGTCACATAAGTAATAGGTGTTAGAATCAGGAAGACTGTCCCAAGTTTTTTTTCTGTTACTGTTGATTAGTGAATATTTGTTAAATGACATATTTTGAAAAATAACACTTGTGAATTAGAAATAGTGGATTAGGGGCTTCCCAGGTGGCGCAGTGGTTGAGAGTCTGCCTGCCAATGCAGGGGACACGGGTTCGAGCCCTGGTCTGGGAAGATCCCACATGCCGCGGAGCAACTAGGCCCGTGAGCCGCAACTACTGAGCCTGCGCGTCTGGAGCCTGTGCTCCGCGACAAGAGAGGCCACAATAGTGAGAGGCCCGCGCACCGCGATGAAGAGTGGCCCCCGCTTGCCACAACTGGAGAGAGCCCTCGCGCAGAAACGAAGACCCAACACAGCCAAAAATAAATAAATAAATAAATAAAAAAGAAAGAAATAGTGGATTATATTTTAAATTTGTGATGAATTGATTGGTTAATATTTAGAAATGATTTTTAACACACAATCAGTGTTTTAAATCATGGTTAGATTTTCCGTTTTCACGTATGTCGTATTGACTTCTTTTTAGCTAAATTGTAGAACTTTTGTCTTTTTTCTTGAGAGGTGGCATGCAAGGCTATTTCCTGGAAAAATTTTGAAAAAACAACTTGTCTTTGAGACTTCTGTCATTCTTAAATTTGAAATGGAGCCCTCCCAAGAGAAAGATGTCTTTGAGTCCATTACTCATACACCTGTGGATTGCCAGAATTCTTATCCTGCCCTAAGACCTGTATGTGTCATGGCATCCATGGTGTGTCCTGCCTTCAGAAGCAAGTATTCCATGATTCAAATTCGACACCTCCTCCCACACCCCAGCCCTGCCCCACATTATAGATTGTGGATGGTGTTAGGAGGGAAAGCTGTATGACTGAACTGTTTCACACATCTGTATGAATATTTTTGATAGCCCTTTACTTTGTTAGAGATTATTCTTTTATGAAGAGAATACTGAGTTCTTTGACATTTTGATCAACATGTCTCAGTGAAGGAAAAACATTCATCTAGCAGTGTTCAGGGAAATGTCTTTGGTCTTGTTGCCCAGTTAGGGACTGCCTGTATTTTATATATATGTCTTTATAATAGAGAAAAGCAGTAGCCTTGGAAAATTAATTATTTTAAGAATGTGATTATTAAGGGTAGTTGAGGTTTTACATTCTAATTTTTAAATTGTTTGAGATCTTTGTGAAATGGAATAGTACTTCACATTGTTTTTATTGAGTTATGTAGTCATGTAGAAAGAGACAGTGGGACTTGGGGCTGAACTAGTTGGCAGGTGCTTGTCCCCTGCAGTTGGTGGGCCAGACGGCTGGAGATGAACCTCCACGTCTGCACAGTACTCGTAAGGGTCCTTTTAGGAGGAGAACCAAGACCCAGTACTCCAATCTCCTCCCCCCTCTCAAGAGGAGTTGATTTTATCTTCCTTGTCTGCACTGCAGGCAGCTTCCTCTGTGGCCCAGGGTCTGTAGCCAGCCATTTCTGCTGACTCTTGGCCTTGAGCCAGGGCTGCTGTTAATGTTCTCACTAGCTCACAAGGGGGCCCGTTACTCTTGGCTTTTTCTGGTCAGTTCCTGGATAAAAAGGCAGGCCTTTTATGAGTCGTGCCTTCACTTTCACAATGTGCCCGTAGGGTAGTGATGGGGTCTGTGGCTAATGCCTGCTTTGAATACTACTGTTGAATGCTTGGGGCTGCTTTTTCCTTGCCAAAAACTTCTTTTTCTTTAGTTCCTGCTAGGTTTGGAGTCCTTTCAGAAGACCAGTGGCTCTGGATCGCTTAGCTTTATATTGGGTTTTCCTACATTTAGTTCTGGTTGCCTGCCTGTCTGCCTGCTTCTTTTTTCTCCTGTCCTTCTCTCCCTCCTTCCCTTCATTTCTTCTTTCTTTTTTTTCTTTGTGATGATTTTAGTTATTTCTTGTTTAAAGAAAATGGTCATGTTAGAAAATTCTGTGTAAAAATGCAACTTGTCTTCTAAAAAATATTGGGTTATTATATATTAGTAAAGAGGGATTAAATGTGTTTAAAAATTTTAAAATATAAATATATGCTCTTATACATCTATTACTATTTTTCATTTAACAGTATATTATGGGCAGGAATTACAAATCTACATCATCTCTTTTAATAGTTGCATAATATTCTGCTCTCTGGATGTACCGTAATTTATTTAGCCAGTTCCCACTGATGACTATATGGGTCATTTGAATTTTTCACTATTAAAAATAATATTGCATTTAAAATAAAATTTGATAATGTTTGTATTATTTCCATAGAATAAATTCTGGAAGTAGAATTACTGGATGAAAGGGTAATTACATTATTAAAGCTTCTGAATCTTACTGCCAAAATTTACATGTTTCACTCCCATCTAATAGGTCTGTTCTTCATTTTTAATACTTAAAAAGAAAACATCTCTGCTAATTTTTTTTAATTGTATTTATGAGCAAATATCATGGCCTTCCATTTTTTAAAAATTATTAATTTATTTATTTATTTATTTTGGCTGTGTTGGGTCTTCGTTTCTGTGCGAGGGCTTTCTCTAGTTGTGGCAAGCGGGGGCCACTCCTCATCGCGGTGCGCGGGCCTCTTACTATCGCGGCCTCTCTTGTTGCGGAGCACAGGCTCCAGACGCGCAGGCTCAGTAGTTGTGGCTCACGGACCCAGTTGCTCCGCGGCATGTGGGATCTTCCCAGACCAGGGCTCGAACCCGTATCCCCTGCATTGGCAGGCAGACTCTCAACCACTGCGCCACCAGGGAAGCCCCTCTGCTAATTTTATAGGCGAAATGTAGTATCTTGCTTTAGTGTACAATTTTAATGCTATTGACCATTCATATTTATTTTATAACTTTCTCCTTAATATCACTTGTCTATTATTCAGGCGTTTTTCTCATGTTTAAGTACTAAATTGTATATTAGGAAGATAAACCCTTTTCTGGCATACTGGTGGTGTTTTTTTTTTTAATATTTCATTTGTATTTTTATTTATTTTTAAACTACTGAGTCGAGGTACTGCTTTGTTTTTTGTTTTATTTTTGGGCCATAGAGCCATTTAAACATTTTATTTAATCAAATATGTCTTGCTTTACATAAATTTTTTCACTTTTAGTATTAAAAATTTTTAGTATAAAATTTTAATTTAGGATTTTTAAGTGTTAGTTTTTTGGCATGTTTTCTGTATTGTATGGCTTTGCAGACATTGGCTTTGCAGACATTGACGTGCACACACACTCACAGTCAGGAATGTAGAGAAGAGCTGCCAGCTGATGTGACCTCCAGCCGCAGCTGCTGTGTCTGTAAAATCAAGTTGTTGCTCTGGTACAGTGCTGTTCACGCAGTTATTTTGTTCATGAACCACAGTAAGAAAATTTAAATCATAACCTAGGACTCACATACACATACTCATATACAGATATGCTTGTGTGTGTATACCACACAAGCAGACACTAACACCTGCGTTCTACTTTTTGTATGGATGGCATGCCATATCAGGCCATGCAATGCCAGGTTACTGGGGGGAGGGGAAACTGCTGTATGCAACTTACCAAATTACTTCCATTACCCGCAAAAGGGGTATTACTCACAGTTTGTGAAACACTGTTGTTATGAACTGGACACTCAGATGCCTTCTAGGGCTGATCTGATAGCAGATGCAAATACCTTGTCAGTTTAGCAAATCAGAGGGCCTGGATTCTATCTAAAGGCATCCAAATTAAAACAAAACAAAAAAACTTGCTAGGTCAGCAAACATTTTCAGGTGGAATTCAGCCTGCTAATTTGGGCTCCTACCATAAAACCAAAGACATGAAGTACAAGTTTATTACTCTGTCAGGTAGCTATAAACTGTTTTAAACAAACAGTGCATGCTCCGGCAGTGGACCACAGACCATACTTTGAGTGGCACTGGTCTAGATGCTGATCTTTGGTTGCTTCCTAGTACGTCCCTGCTCTAAAATTCTGTGGCTCTGTGACAACTTCTAGACGTAGAAATTAGGAAATAAAATGGCCTCACACAGTTTTTCTGATTTGGTAAGATGATGCCTGTGATAGGATCTGAAAAAGAAAAACATGAGATTATTCTAGGTATCTCAGTTACTTTGCAAGCTGATTATAGGGGGAAGTGAACATTGTCCTTCCCATGTCAAGCAAAGATGATGACAATATCCCAGCAACTGTGTCCAAAACCAGAAGATGCTAATGAGTAACCAGTGACAAATCACATAAGTTCAGTGTCATTGAAAAAATTTAGCAGCATTTGGATGCCTACTGAATCTTGCATGTGTGTATATGTATGCACACAAAATTATTTTGGGACCAGATTTTCTAGATTAGGGGGTAAGATATATACCTACAAGAGACTCTGTGAGGTACAACCATTAAGGCTCACTTTGGTGACTTGGGTAATTGTGGTGGAACCATGGAGCCATTAGGCTCCAGATGGAACTTTAATCTGGCTTCTGATTGAGCCAAGTGTCCTTGTAGAGTCTCTGAGCATCTGTTTTGGAAATATATGTGACATTATTCAAAATTTGTACAAATTAAGCCACCCTTGGGTTATAATTCAATTTTTCTTTATTGAGAAATGTATTGTAAACAGTTTTATGCAATCAAGCAAAACTAGCCTGTACCCATTATTTATTTGCCTGTTAAGCTGGTCATTTATATTTTTGTGATTGAATTCTTAATTGATTTAAGAAGGCTTGCATTATACTTCTAAAATTGTAATTTGTTTATAAAATGTGAAGAGTTGTTTCCTAGTTTCAAATAGCTTTCACATAGGTTATTATTTTGGAGAGTCTATTTTAAAATAGTTAACATTGTGGTGATTTTACCTTGAATGGCAGAAGCCCCAAATAATCTGCCTTATTCCAGAATGAAGTTTATTTTCTCCCATAGTGGACATTCCAGAGGTAGGGGTGGCTCCAGGGTTTGGTCTCTGAACAGTGTGTGCACAGGTCACCAGCTTGGTTTATCTGTCTCTCTGTTTGCCTTTAGGTTTCCTTCATGATTGCAGGATGGCTGCCACCCCAGCAGCTGCAGAAACAAACATCTTTTAGTTCTAGCAGAGAGAAAGCAAAGGCTTATCGCAGGCTAAAAGTTCTTTCCTTTAGTTTTATTGGCCCAGGGTAGACCACATGTCCATATGGCTTTTAATTAATTATTCTCCTATTTACAGAGACACAGAAATTAAAATTATATTGTGGGAAGAAATACTAGGTAGGTATTTTATAGTCACTTTGGCTTTTCTTGTTTAAGTAGAGACTGGAAAAATTACTGTTTTTGTATTGGGGGTAATAAATATTACCTGGTCCAGGTAAAATGTGAGGAGATTGCATTATTAATTAAATGTTAGTGACATTTTCTCAGGAAACTGTCATATATTATCCCTATTATTTGTCCCTTCCCCCAAAAGAACGTATTACAATTCTTTGGACCTGTGGTCCTCAGCGGCTTGCCTTGCTATGTGTAGCTAAATTTCATTTTTTAAAAATTGTAGTATATTATTTTTGGAATCTAAAAAAATGATACAAGTGAACTTATTTACAGAACAGAAATAGACTCACAGACATAGAAAACAAACTTATGGCTACCAAAGGGGAAAGGGGGGGAGAGATAAATTAGGAGTTTGGGATTAACATATGCACCTTACTATACATAAAATAGGTAAACAACAAGACCTACTGTATACCACAGGGAACTATACTCAATATCTTGTAATAACCTATAATGGAAAAGAATATGAAAAAGAATATATATATATGTATATATATAGCTGCATCACTTTACTGTACACTTCAAACTAACACAACATTGTAAATTAACTACACTTTGATAAAAAAACACTGTAGTATAATTTACATACAGTGAAATGTTAAGTTTGAACAACTGAGGATGAGAATTAGAATTGAAGAGTTAAGAATTCTTGGCAGAAAGATCTTACCCTGGATTTAAGTTAGGAAATACTGAAAATGCTGGTGCATGAGAGGACAATTCCTAAGGCAGTATTGGAGCAAATGTGGATTTTAGGTTTGGATTGTCTATCCTTAGATGGTAGTATTTGTATGCAGATTTTCCAGAAGGGGGAAAGCTGTGTTTTTCTGCCAGTTTGTCCACTGTTCTTCATTTTCTTTTGCTCCTTCACTTCATGTGTCAAAAATGCATTATTGCAAATATCATTAATTTGGATTTTGTGATAAATTGATCAGAGGTAGTTTTAACTAAATAATTTGATAAGAAACCAATACAATAAATAAGGAACCTACGTAACCTCTTCAAGGGTTTAGAAAACAAGGCATTCTAGATATCTTCCTTGCTTTCATCCCTACATCTAATAGGTCTTGATGATTTCCCCTGTTGCTTATCTCTGGAACCCGTTCTCTGTATTCTGGTTTGGACCTTGTTTATCTCTTTCTTATTTGGACTTCCTGTGCCAGAATATTCGTGTGATACATACTATTCTTCACTTTGCTTTTTTGTTTTTAAACTTAATAGGATATCATAGCACCTTTCCATGTGAACACATAGATCCTCTCATTTTATTTTTAGAGCTTCATAGTATTTCAAAGTAGGGATGTATAGTGTATAATATCAAAATAATCTTTCTTGATGCCAAATCTCATTACGTTGTTCTTGTTAAAAGTTCCCTTCTCTTCTCCTACAGTGGCGATTCTTAGGGCAGGGAATATTCACTTCCCAAGGATGGGTAAATCTGAATCACGTGTGGGTGTTTAAAAACTCTGTCCCTAAAATTTTGATATACCTTCTTGGTTGAGGATTTCTCTTGTAATAAGAACTGTAACCGTTTCTGATATCAGAGATGACAAAGGTTGTAAATTCCATAGTGGTGTGACCTTCTTGCCCCCTGCAATCTAATAATTTTGAATATCTTGCCTTTTCCTTGGCTGGGAATCTTCTGTTTTCTCTTCTCTTTTACTTCTTTGCATTGATATGTGGTTTTTTTACCCCGTTTTAATCCCCTTCACCTCTTGTCCTATTCATCCTGAAGCTTTATCCCATGATATTCCCCTCTTTTGAATTATTGCACTGCTATTAAGCTGTTTACTAAGAGCACTTGTAATTTCTTTTAAACTTAACTTTCCTCTGCTAGATTTTGAGCTACTGGAGGACAAGAGTGGTGGTATGAGCTTGATATTTTTGTATGTAGATGGTGTACATAGTAGTACACATAATATGACATGAAATATCTGATTATTTGAATGAACTTTAATGGAATAACCATAGCAATCTACTTAAGTATATTTATGTTTTTGTATAAAATAGCTGAACTTTCAGTGTTGAAAGTTGGTGAATATGTATTTATTATTGGTAATAACTTGGAGTTGCAGAGAGGCTTTACTCAAGCACCTGGTAATAAGGGAAATAAGATAGGCTTTGAGAGTTAAACTTTAAAAATCTACACCGCGGGGAGCAGAGCAGAGGTGCAGAGTCTCTGAAGAGGCAGAATGACTGATGGGTTTGCAAGCCTTGGCCACTACCTGATTGGCTGTGTTGATTGACTGAAGAAAGAATATGTCCATTATGGGTAGCCCATGGATTAGTCTGCCATCTCTGTAGAAGGAAAGGCCCAAAGGTTGAAGTTGGTAATACTCATCCCAGCATTAGCTGTAAGGTTTTTAATATTCTGGTTTCTACCTCTCTATAAAAGATATATGTAAGGATATGTAAGTGGATAGTCCATATTTTCTTTGCAGGTGGAAGAGCAATGAAGAGATAGACTTGAGCAGACAGGGTTGAAATTCTGGCTTTGTTACTTGTTATTTGTGTATCCTTGGGCAAGTTTCTCACCCTCTTTGTGCTACAGTCTATTCGTCTGTAAAATGGTGATGGTAATAGTACCTGCTTCATAGGATTGTGGTGAGATTTCAATGAGATGGTATATGTGCATTTCCTAGAACTGTTCCTGTTATAAGAACTATGTATTAGGAGCTGTTATGCCTTTAATACTTGGGTCTCCTATCTCTTGTTCTAAAAAATCTGTACTTGTTTCGGTTAGCTGACTTCCTGTACTGTCAGAATCCCCTTTCTAGCCAGCGTGGCTAAAGGCCAGATCTCTGGAGCCTTTTAAATCCTAGGGTAGTGACTGCCCTCCTATGACACCTTTTGAGAGCCAGCCATTATGTTGCCCCTGACAAGTCCACACCTCACCTCAGTAGCACTGTCTGTCCAGGTGCTTGAATTGTTCCCCTATTTGAACATGGCTGTGTGTGTGTGTGTGTGTGTGTGTGTGTGTGTGTGTGTATTTTTTTGTATGTATATCTGTATGTTTGATAGTAACTGAACTATCCAGTTCATCCTTTTCTAGTGAAAAATATATGAGAGCATATAAAATGCATTCAGCACACAAAATATGCTTGCTTTCTTTTTTTTTAAAGAAGTATTTGACGTGTACTAGAGTGAACTTGAGAGTGGGGTCTAGGTTTGGGTCTTTATTTCTGTTTTTCTTTGGATTGTGTTTGCAAGGGATGTCTGAAATTAGCTCAGGTTTAAAAGCTGTGTGCGCAGCAGGAAGGGGAGTAGGGCTTTCACGGAAACCTAAGAACAGGGCTTAGTTTTAAGATTATAGGAAGTGGTTTTGGTTTTAAGGCAACATAACAAAACAAACCTATGGGTTTACTCTGTATGCCATCTTTCTGTCTGGCTACCAACAGAGGTTTCTGTTTCCACATCATTTTAGCTTGCATTGTTACCTTTTCTGCTGCAGCAGGCAAGGCAGAAGGCAGGTTTCTTCAGAGATTTCTAGTTCAAACTGTTTAAGAGGCACCGAGAATCTGAAGCAGCCCATTCTTCAAAGCCAGGTGGTGAAGGTCCTAGTTTACTGATGAGCTTGAGCCTGGTGCCCAGTCAAGGTCCAGGCCATTGTTACTGGTGTGGTACAGAACTGGACAGCCATGCCACCGAGGCTGGCTTCAAGGCAGCTTCTGTTGGAGAGTGATGGCGACTGCCGTGTTCAGTAGAGTATGCCCGTCTGTAGAGGCTGAGGAGATGGCTAACTTCAATCTGAATGCTCTTCCAGGGGAAGGCTGTTGTGTGAATGTAGGAGTACAGTGTTTTACTTGCTGCCTGGTAACTGTATTTGTTTCCTAGGACTGCCATAGCAAAGTACCACAAATTGGATGGCCTACATTTATAGACATTTATTATCTCACATTTCTAGAGGCTAAGAGTCTGAAATCAAGGTGTCAGCAGGGTTGGTTCCTTCTGAGAGCTATGAGAATGTGTGGTCCTTAAGTCTTGATCATTTATTTAAATGTCTCTGTCTCTTCAGTAATTAGCAGATTTTCGGAAGATGGTTGTCTTAGAGTATTAGTATTGTAGTAATGTAGTTATATATGGTATTTGGATGCCAGGACATAAAATATGATTAATAAAATTGGAAATGTTTACAGAATTTATGTTGGTGGGTTTCATTTAAAAAATTGATCCTTTTGGTCATTGAATACATTTTTAATAGAATTATTTTCAGTAGGAAGGTGCCTCCTACATAATGGATTGGCAACTAAGAGTTTTATGTCCAGACAAACTGATTTAAGTTAATTATATATAAAATCTTTTTAATCTTTTGTGTTACAATGAATCTAAAGAGATGGTTATAGATTTAAAGTAAAATCACCTCTGATTAAATTATCAAACTGATTTAAGTTAGTATTATTCAAATCGTTCTGCTAAAATAAATACGCTTTCCTCATTTTAATATTAAATTTAAAATGTTGTTGTAACCTATAGGAATTATAACAATGTTTTGTTTTAGCTTTTCCTTTTGACTTTGGGTGTTTTAATTTTGAATTCTTCTGTTGAAAATGTCAATACTAGTTTAAATTTTATTTAACCTGA
This sequence comes from Eubalaena glacialis, assembly GCF_028564815.1. Classification (NCBI taxonomy): domain Eukaryota; kingdom Metazoa; phylum Chordata; class Mammalia; order Artiodactyla; family Balaenidae; genus Eubalaena; species Eubalaena glacialis. The sequence continues at coordinate 143,967,258 of NC_083721.1, read as the reverse complement.
TTTCTAAGATTTAATTATTCTGATTTGGTTGTTTGAGAAATCTACCTCTTCCCACCAAAATGAATGTATATTTGTTAAGCAGATACAAATTTTATGAATTAAGTCTTGCCATTAGAAAAAGCCCTCAATTTCTTAATCACTTAATTTATTTCAACATTTTCCTAATATACATGTTCATGGAGGAAGTTAAAGTTGGTTGCTAGGCTCTTCCCTCCCTTCCTCCCTTCCTCCCTTCTTTTCACTTTTGTTTTTGGCCGTGCCTCACGGCATGCAGGGTATTATTTCCCCTGGCCAGGGATCGAACCCGCACCCCCTGCAGTGGAAGTGCTGAGTCTTAACCACTGGACCACCAGGGATGTCCCTCCCCTTTTACTTTTTATTTTGAAATATTTTAGACTTTCAGAAGAGTTACGAAAACAGTACTTTCCAGCCAACTTCTCCTAATAGTAACACCTTATATAACCCCATAGTATAATTTCCAAAACTAAGAAATTAACATTGGTATAGTACTGTTAACTATAGTATGGTACTGATTTTATGCAGGTTTCACCAGTTTTTCTCCTAATTCCCTTTTCTGTTTCAGCACCCAGCCTCGGAACCCACATTGCATTTATCGTCATGTCTCTTTAGTCTTCCCCAGTGTGTGATAGTTCTTAGGGCTTCCTTTGTCTTTCATGACCTTGAGACTTGGGAAAAGTACCGGTCAGTTATGTTGTAGAATATCTCTCAATTTGGGCTTGTCTGAGGCTTTCTCATGATCAGGTTGAGATTAAGCACTCTTGGGAAGGATACTACAGAGGTGATGTCCTCAGTGTATCTTATCAGTAGTGCATGATATCTTATTACTGGAAAGGTGGCTGATTATTTATTTACCATCTAATTTTTAAATTCAGGTGAGATTTGCATAACATAAAATTAACCATTTTGAAGTGAACAATTCAGTGGCATTTGGTACATTGACAGTGTTGTGTAACCCAACAGCTCTTTCTAGTTCCAAAACATTTTCATCACCCTCCAAAAGGAAACCTGTACCCATTAATCAGTTGCTCCCAATTTCCCCCATCTCTCAGCCCCCCCCACCCCCAATCTGTCTCTATGGTTTACTAATTCTGGATATTTCATATAAATGGAATCATGCAATAAGTGTTCTTTTGTTTCTGGCTTCTTTCACTTAGTATAGTGTTTTCAATGTTCATCCATATTTTAGCATTTATCTAGTACTTCATTTCTTTTTATGGCTGAATAACATTTCATAGTATGTATATAACACAATTTAGCCATTCGTCCGTTGATGGACATTTGGGCTGTTTCTGTCTTTTGGCTATGGTGAATAGTGCTGCTGTGAGTAAACGCGCATGTACATGTATTTGTTGAATTGTTGGATCATATGGTAATTCTAACAAACTTTCTGGTTCAAGTATTCTTTACTTTTTCTGGTTTTCATTTGATTGATTTTAATTTTCGTATAGAATAATAAGGTACCACAAAATTCGGAGCAAAAATATTTTTTGTGGATTTTACATGTCAGAGTGAGTTATGTTTTAAAACCTGGAGGTATTTGTCATTCTGATTGAGCTATTTTTTTCCAGATTTGATTGTTGACAGACTTTACCTATTTTTCCCATTTATAATGATAACAAGATACAGTGCTAGAGTCCATGAGTTTTAATGTATTTTATGTATTATTAGGTGATGTTGTATTGCTTTGTCCTTGTTTTGGACAGTTTATCTCTCAACTACAGAAAATTTACTGGTTTAAGGAAACATCTGTAACAAATATCCCAAAGAACAGTGTAAGGAAGCTTTTTATACTTTTAAATATATTTTTCATTTCAGATTTGAGATTTTTTTATGTAGTTTTGAACCTTCCTTTGTAATGATTTATTTTCACAAGATAGATATATGTAACGTAGTCTTGATTTTAAAAATTGCTTTATACTTTTCCATATAGCAGATAGAGAAAGGAGGAATGATCATTCTACTCGAAACTTGGTAAGATTGCAAATGAGAAAGAATAGAACAGATCTATTAAGGCTGTTCTTTAGTCCAGTTTTCCTTAATCTTGAGTAACTGGGAAACTTGTGTGTAGTCCCTGAATATTTTCCACCAAAGAGGAGTATGAGTTGGTTCTTCAGTGGCTTAAAATAAAATCTTTGGTCTTTAGGTTATCTTGTTCCAAAAAGACCAGTCTTTTATGCCAAACTCTGTTGGCCCAGGAAATCTCCCTTTCCCCACTGGTAGGTAGCTCTGGCAGACCTGAGGCTTTCCGGTAGAGTCAAAGGGGCCTTGAACTTCTGGTCTGGGTGAGAGTTTCATTTCTGGCATTTACAGCCTTCTTGGGCTCTAAGCTCTAGAATAAAACTCATGGCCTACTCTTGATCTAACAATAGACGTCTGATGTTGACGCTGATCTGTAGCCCAATGCTCTTCATTGTAGTGGGGAGGAAAATTTGGAATTTTTATGGAAGATGAGTAAATTAATGGACAGAGTATTTGAGAACAACTTGAAGCTACAGAAACTTTTTGTTTCTGATAGCAGTTCTCAAAAATCAAGTGGTACTATGAGGGCCAGACTTACAGGTCTGGTGATGTGACTTATGGTAGGGAGATACCTCTGAAGAGGTAGCATTTATCCCCTAGATTAATGTCACTCCATTTCTAGTGTGTAGACGAGGGGAGCAGATTTAAACTTAATACTCTTGTTCCTTGCAGTTTAGGTTTTTTTCTCTCCTCTCCCCCATGTCTAGGTCCTCTGGTAGTTAATTGTCTAATTATTTGTAGTGTCACTTGGTTGTCAAACTTCCTCAGACCATTGCTGAGGTTTGGGCAGCTGGGGTGATGACAGGTAAACATGGGGCTGCACATTTGGGAACTGGAGTGTCTGTATTCCAGGATGCTTGCTGATAACAAAGCTGTATATACTTATAAACATTTTTTCTGTTTTGAGAAACTCATTCTTATTTTTTTAAAATTGGAAATGTGCTACTTTTTTGAGTGTTCAATTTTTAAATAAAAATGTTTCTGAATTTTAGAAATGTAAAGAGATTTAAATGTTTAAGAATTCTTTAGGTACAGCATGGTGACTGTATAGTTAATAATACTGTATTGTGTATTTGAAAGTTGCTAAGAGAGTAGATCTAAGAAGTTCTCAGCACAAGAAAAAAAACTGGTAACTGTGCTAATGGGTGTTAACTAGATTTATCATGGTCATTTTGCAGTATATACTAACACTGCTGTGTATAAAATAAATAAGCTACAAGGATATACTGTACAACACAGGGAATATAGCCAATATTTTATAATAACTATAAAGGGAATATAACGTTTAAAAATTGTTGTATACCTGAAACTTATATTGTTCATCAACTATACCTCAATAAAAAAATTGAAAAAAATACGAATATTGACTCATTATATGGTACACCTGCAAGCACTATAATGTTATATGTCAGTTATATCTCAATAAAAAAAGTTAAAAAAATTCTTTTAATTCAAATGAATCAGATAACTCACTTTTACTTTTAACAGTAATACTTGACGGGACTTCCCTGGTGGCGCAGTGGTTAAGAATCCGCCTGCCAATGCAGGAGACACTGGTTCGAGCCCTGGTCTGGGAAGATCCCGCATGCCGCGGAGCAACTAAGCCTGTGCGCCACAACTACTGAGCCTGCGCTCTAGAGCCCGCGAGCCACAACTACTGAAGCCCGTGAGCCTAGAGCCTGTGCTCCGCAACAACAGAAGCCACGGCAATGAGAAGCCCACGCACCGCAACGAAGAGTAGCAGCCAAGAATAAATAAATAAATAAATTTATGGAAAAAAAGATACTTGACTAAGGACATCATCTAGTTTTTGAAAAAGGGATGATTAAAAATTCTTGATTTTTATTAACAAGGAAAATTACATGCAGCAATCCCAAGAATAGTAGTTACCCTGTTTTTTATTGTTAGCGAGTGACTGAATTGATCTGATAGAATCAGGAGTACTATAATAAAATGAAAATTTCATATGTGAGCACATTGTAAAATCTGAATGCTTCTTTAGTCAGAAGGTGGGATTGCTTTGTAGAATGAAGTTTAAAAGGAATTTGATAATCAGAGATGCTGTACCTTAAGTCACTGTTATAACACATTCACCACTTTACACGTTAAGCCACCAACTAAGACTTCAGAATTACATCCGTGGGTACATGCATTAAAGATGATCCCTCTGAAAAAAAGGGAATAACATTCCTTGAGCAACTTTAAACCAGGTGTAAAGAGGGGAGTACTTTCATAAATACAGAGCCACTGTGTGGAAACCCTGCTTTGAGGCCTGGGAATAAATTCAAAAGTGTGATATATTGTTTTCTTTTTTTTTAAAATAAATTTATTTATTTATTTTTGGCTTCGTCAGGTCTTCGTTGCTGCGTGTGGGCTTTCTCTAGTTGCTGCAAGCGGGGGTTACTCTTTGTTGCGGCGCACGGGCTTATTGCGGTGGCTTCTCTTGTTGCGGAGCACAGGCTCTAGGCACGTGGGCTTCAGTAGTTGCAGCACGTGGGGTCAGTAGTTGTGGCTTGCGGACTCTAGAGCACAGGCTCAGTAGCTGTGGCGCACGGGCTTAGTTGCTCCGCGGCACGTGGGATATTCCCAGACCAGGGCTCGAACCCATGTCCCCTGCATTGACAGGCGGACTCAACCACTGCACCACCAGGGAAATCCCGTGTTTTCTTTTCTTTAAAGAAATCCATTTGGCTTGTCTAGAGTATTCTTTCTCCCCCGTCCCCTCCTCTCTCACTTCCTTGTGAATTTTTCCTTATGAGTAGGAAAGAAGTAAAAATTGTTTTTACCCATTTGAAATTATTGCTTTATTATATTTATTACTTGTAAAAAAATGTGTTAAACTGATAAATAAAATTGTCTTATTTTATCATATGCCTGTGTGTATGCATATATCCATCATAATCACCAGAATCCAGCCATTTCTACTACCTCCACCCCATTCCAAGCATCATTATCTCTCACCTGGACTCTGCAGAAGCCTGTTAGCTGATGTCTTATACTGTCCTCCCTCACCAACAAGTTCATTCTCTACATAGCACCAAAGTGGTTTTTGGTGTTGAATGTCAGAGCAGGCTACCCCAGAATTCCACTTGTTTATTCATGAATTTCTAAGCTCTTACGATTAGCTTCAAGGCTGTACTTCACTTGACTTCCCTAAAACCTCATCTCTTGCTTTCCCTGACTGCAGTCGCAGCGGCCTCAGCACTGTTCCTCCGACTTTGTGCGTCTGCCCCATTGCAGGGTCTTTGCACTCGCCCTGCCCTTTGTCTGGAAAGCTCTTCCCTTAGGTAAACACAGGGCTCTTTTCCTTGGTTTCTTCAGGTTTCTTCAAATATCACCTCGTCAGGGAGGTCTTCTCTGGTTCAGGGAGGAGATCTGCATCTAGATAATAGATTTACTATGAGAATGTCTGGGTTCTCTCAGGGAGAGAACCCTTCTCTTCTCTGGAGAAGATAGAGCTAGGTCTAAAAAGGAAGCTAAAGAGAGATGGTTACTTTGTTGAAATGGATGCCTTCATCCATTATAGGAAAAAGAAGTCTCATGAGAAGATCTATCCCTTTACTCTAAATGTCAGTTCTAGTAACGTCTAGATAGTGGATTTAGTAGCCGAAGTGGTCTCTGCATGAACAGAAGTAGAGCTACCAGTTCCTGACAGCTGCGAGTCAGCCTCTGGGCATCTTGCTAAATTTTCAAATGTAATTATACAGTAGACTTCCTTTAACAAATTCTGTGTTCCCAGCTATAATTATAACTGCTTTTCCTGCCTATAGCCTGTTCTTTGTCTTACTACTCTCCTCCTCATCTCCCCCTGCTGGTTAGAATTATCCTCTGGTCCTTTGGGATCTGAGAAAATAGGAAGCTTTTACTGCAATTTTCTTTCCTAAGCATAGACTTACCAGTGCACACCAAATTCCTTCTTTCCATTCTAGTCTAAAATACATTTCCAGTTATAAGATATAGTGTTTTAAAGTACAAGCTAGCAATATTCTATATTAAAGTAATTTTTATTTTCAAAGAATATGAAGATACAAATGAAGTACATTGTAAACTCTCTATGCAACTGCCAGAAGATGACCATCACAGCTTATCCAGTGCTCCATGTCATAGTTAAGACTCTTTAGACCAAGAGTTGTTGTTGTTTAATAAATTAAGGTTTGTAACCAAAAGTGAAGTCATCATAAATCCTACAACCATAATCCTGCAAGGGTTTCCAGGACTCATCGTGACCGTAATTGGCAAAACCAGAAATATGAGTGGGATTTCCTGTTTTCTCATCTGTTTTTATCACCCAAATATCCATTGTGAAAATAAATCACTTTAAACTGTGATCTATTGTCCTTTACAAATATATTGTAGTTTTCTGGTGATAAACTTCAAGGATATATTTCCATGTCATTTAGATTATATTCTAAGTCATTTTAATTAATGTCTTTCTTAAGAAATAACTAAAAGGTATAGATTTCTGAATGTGCAGAAGAAGAGATACGCTTGAACTTTTAGCTTGCAGGGGAAGTAGTCCAGAAGGAATTATGGACCTGTGTCAATTATACATTGTTATATGTATTTTTCGTCACTAACTTATTCGCTAAAAATACTTGAGTATTTGTTTTGTGTCAGGCACTGTGCTAGTTGCCAGTTTACTGAGGTTTTAGTTTGAAAAACTAGATTAAAAAAGTATGCTTATAATGGTTGAGATATACGTGGGAATAAACAATAGTGTATTCAGTTGCCTATTAAAATAATTCTGTGTATTCTGGATAGCTTTAAATATTATACGTAGGACTTCTCTTATACAGTAATTGGTTGACACTTTTTGACCTCAGTGTAAGACTGCAGTATTTAATGAATAAACAAGGAGAATAAAGTTTTGATAAATAAGGCATCTTCTTGAAACTTATAAGCTTGAAGCCTTTTAGCATGAAATTGACAGGTGTTCCTTTCGTGAAAGAGTAAGTGAATAACGTTATGTTTTCATGCTTACAGGTCCTCGTCCTGTCATAGGAATAACAGTCTTGAAAAGCAGAGCTTTGGAATTCACTGTTCTGAGAGATGTCTCCTTATCAGTATGATTTTATGCTCACGTGGGGAGGCTTCAGGCTGAGGAATGAGATTAGATTTGCAGGGGAAGAATATTTGCTGTCCTCGTTGCTTTGGTTTCTAAGGAATGCTTACCCCTTAGCCTCAAATGTGCTGTGGTATTAGCTACTTCAAAATAGATTACTCAAGACTCTTTATTTGGAAAACCTTCAGTATGCATCGTGATGCATTACTTGCGATAAAAAAATGAGGCTACAATTATATGAAACAAAACACTACAGCTGCTGACAGATGTCATTAACAGCTTTCTCAAACACGGGTCCTTCAAAAGGACCTGCTACACATCTGATGTGGTGAGTTAGGGTCATTAACTCAAGATGGGCTACTGTTGTCCAATACGTTTGTTGTTGGTGGTTTTTTTTTTTTTTTTTTTTTTGGCTTTAGCCTTTTGATAATTTATTGGGACCTTGGTGTTTGATATAGTCTAAAAACTATTCTTCTGAATTACAATTAATAAATGTAGAGGGAATGAGGGAAAGAGTAAATCACCGTGGTAAACACGACAGTAAGAGTCGTTGTAGGCAAGATCCATTCATGGATGCCAAAAACGGGGAAAGTTTGAGGAGAAACAGAATGTTTCCAGAGTCTAAAAGTATCTCTCCAAGATGTTTAATAATTACAAAGAGAAACATAGTAACTTTACAGAGGCGAAAGCTGGCAGTGTTGAACCAATGTTAATTTTATGTTTTGATAACTGTGCTATAATTATTACATACGATGTTAATATTAGAGGAACCCAGGTGAACAGTACGTGGGAACTCTGTACTATTTTTGCAACTTTTCTATAAGCATAAAATTATTTCAAAGAAGTTTTTAAAAGCCCATTCTTCTGGAAATCTGATATAGTGCTCTCACGCTTATCCTGTGAGACTGTAAAAGGTGCTCCTTTATTGTAATGAAGTGTCTTTGGTTTCAGAAATAATTACCTTGGACGTAGTTCAGGGTAGACATCTGTTAGAACACGTTTTGCTCAGTGTCCTGTTGCTGACTCTCATTTGTTATCACGTTTCTCCGAATCGTCTTTTAATAACAATTGTAGAAATACCCAAGTTGTGTAAGTTGTTTAGAGATGTTAACTGATCTCTGCTGTAGTCAGTGAACTAGTATATGGAAGAATTTGAAGATCAGAAATAGATGACATCTAAAAGTGACACCAAAAGTGAATAAATAGGAGGTATCTGGGGTTGTGTGCCATCATGATTTTACACACGTGTACAAAAATGTGGCCACGTTTCCAAGATGTAAAATGTAAGTTATACAGTGTTCCAAATGTTTGTCCTTTTTCATACAAACTGTACCTTAAATGTGTTTCAGCTATGAGAGAAGAAACCTCTGGGAAGTGGGCCACGGAATGAACTTTCTGTTCAAGTTTGTAAATATTACAATAGCAGGTCACTTGTCGTCCATTTGAGATTAGAGCCACATAATAGACTTTCTCAATAAAAATCTATACTGCTGCTGTCTGTGTATGGAAAACCATTAGTTGTAGTTGCACAGAGGAGGCTTATGCCTGCTGTTGCAAATACCACTGACAAACTAAACTTACTGAGGTCAGTGGCTCTGTTACTTTGCAAGAAAAATTTCCATCTAGAATAGTGCCTGATGATAAATTAATGTTGACTGAGTGAATGAATGAACACTGAAGGCTGTATAAGGTGGATGTCCATATTAAATGTAAAATTCAAATGTCTACAGTAATGCAACTCTAGTGTTGAACGCTCAGAATCCAAGCCGTCAAAGTGGCAGTTTTCTTGAGAATTAACTCCTTTCTACAAATCTACACTTGCTCTAAAGGGCATCTCAAATTTCATGTTTGGGTATTTAACGATACTATGAATATTTCCGTACCAGGGTTTGTTTCATTGTGTTTCAGCAGCAGGCTGGATTCTGGTGATGGCAGGGCATACATAGCCCCCAGAACGTTCCTTAGAGAGTTGACAATTGTGTTTTTCCCAAGAAGTTGAGATTAGGGGAATAGAGAGGGTGAATGAAGCATTCTCCTGTTTCAGTAAGTCTTGGCAATCTTGTTAAAATTATTCTAACCAGAAAATATTTCCAAAATACAGTTATTAGTATTATTTACATCGTAAAGATTATTTAATGGCATAGCCAATTTGTGTCATTAGCCAGTTTAAAACATACTCTTTAGAGTAATACATATGAATATATTTATTGGAATATACATACTGAAATGAATATCTTCTGCTTTGTTAAAAAGTTGTTGATTTTACATTGTTACAATTATTTGATTTTGCAGACCTCATTACCCCTCTTTGACAGAAGGGTGTACTTTAAAAATGTCATGTTTTCACTGGTTTAATAAGTGATTCCTCTTCTCCCCATCATGGCATATTATGTTTATCCTAGTCATTGCATCTTTTCAGAGTCATTTATAAAAGGTAATGAGTCTCTTAAAAAGTAGATTTGGTTCGCCTACTTGGAACTCTTTGGAGAAGTAACCATGTGCAGTTGGCCGGGGGAAGCAGGGAAGGTTAATTTTTTCTGCCTTTAAGTACTAGAGAATGTCCACAGGAAACTAAAATTGCTTAGTCTCACTTAATGTTTTGCAGTTTTTATAGTGTCTAAAGTAACCATTAATACTAGGTAGAAGAAAGTATTTGTAATTTTATTTTCTATGAGGAACATAGGCTTTATATTAAAAATATGTGGTTCTAATGTTATATGATACAAACATTCATTCTGGTTTAAAATTTAGGGCAGATTGGAAAGTCGGTGGGGGGTTTGGTCCTAGCTCTGCCAGATAGCGTCTCTGTGATCTTGAACAAGTCAATTTGTCTTTCTGAATCTCTTTTTTTTTTTCTCATGTGTAAAATACTGAAGTTAAGAATACCTCTGTCCACTGTGTGGTTTGTGAGGGTTACCTCAACTAAACATGATAACGTATCTGTGGTAACACCCAGCACGGGGTCAGGTTGCCCGGCTCCACTTCAGGTCTGTGAACAGCGCCTCCTGGAGGCGAGCTGAGCACCGTGCCTGGAGTACAGTGGCCGCGCTCAGTCGGCTCTGGTTTTCTGATGAAAAGATGCCTGTGAAAGGGTGTTGTGAGCTGTAGTACTGGAAAAACAGAAAGCCCCAAAATACTTAAATGTTAAAACATGATTAACCAAATAGATGCAGAATAGATATCACAAATCCCAAATCTGTACAAACTAACTCATTGAGGTCTTACTTAATAATTAATACTACCTGATTTTGAACCAATACAAAAAAGTAATACCATGTAATACTATTTGCAAGCAATGGATTTTGGGCTATTTCAGATCATTTCTTTTTATTCTTTTTTTGCGGGGGAAAAAGTCATTAGTCTGCATTTATAATCAGGACTAGCTTCCTGTAACATTATTTATTTTAACTTTTTATTTATAGATTTTGAAATTTACAATTCTAAATACAGCAATAGTAAGGCACTGCATTTTTGCAGGAAACAAAAAGCACAATTAACATAAAGTCAGAGCCAGCCACAAATAAAATATTCCAGCAAACTGTGTAAGGGGAAAAAAATGCTCTGGGAAGCAGATGCCAAGAAATGTTGCAAAGGTGGCCTTCTTACACTGGAAAGAAAAGAATACAGAAGGATTAGTAGTAATCGGAGGAGGATGAGGAGGAAGGTAGGGAGCAAAGAATGGTGAATGCATGCTCCCTAAGTGGCAGGCACTGTTAGCTCTAAGCACTTCATGCAGATTCTCGCATCTAATCCTCCCAGCTACTTTATAAGTTAGGTCCCCACTTTACAGATGAAGTAGCTGAGGCACAGAGAATGTGAAGTAATTTTTCCTAAAACATTATATCCAGGATACAGACTCAGGCTTTTTGGCTCTGGAAGTCATGCTCTTACCTACTCTGTGTCCTGCATCGCTACCGTCTACTTAATGCAGATGACGCTCAGAATGTAGTTTGTATATATTTTGTGAAGAAGTTTTAAATGGTATCATGGGGTTCTCTCCGAGGTATTGATTTGGCCCTTTAGAAGAGTAATTGGTTCATTGATGGGATCCCTGGTATCCTCAGAAATAATAACCCCCTCAAGAATACCTTAGTGGTAAGACCTTAACTGTCTTTCTAGATGGATTTTTTTTTTAATATTCCCTCCATGTATGCATAAAGTGTATTATTACATATGATAATTTCATTTACATACTTCTAACTTTTAATAATTATCAACATAAGTAAATGGATGAAAGGAACACATAGGGATGGTAAAGTGTAGGATTATATCACCAATGTTTTAGGCAGGGATTGTTTATGAATTTTTGTACTTCCTGGCAGACTATGCTGTGCCTAATGAGAGTATTTTATTTCTTTAATAGAATCTCACGTAGTAAGGGCTTAATATCTAACTGATTGCATTATTCTAGGTACAGAAATAATGAAACTCACGTAGTTCTTTCTTTGTGAAAATATTTTATTTCAAATATTTCCTTTCTGTTTGACAAAAGAGCATTGGATTTTTGCTTTAAAGAAAAAACTGTGATTTTTTTTGGTTTTATTTTTATTTTTTAGCCTGGACTGTGGCAGAATCAAATGGCCAATAGTTTCTGATGACTAACACCTGTTCTTTTTTTTAAACTGCAAAATTCTTAAAAAGGTATGGTGACTAAATTATCTTATTCTTAGGCATTATGTTTTCCTTCTTTTTGTCTTCTAACTTTTATAGTGCTCTTTTTTATTGCATTATCCTTCTCAGCCCTAGGACCTAACTTCTAACATTAGCCAAATTCTAAAAGAGGTCCACTTTTAAGAGAAAATTTTGGTTGGAATATTTTAGCCAGATCTGAGATTCCCTATCATAATTAAAAAATCTTTGAAGCAATTTTTATTGTTAGTTACCTTAATTCAGATTGCTAATCCTGGATTATTTGTCTCTTCAATTGATTATTTAAAAAAGATAGATAATCTTACATTATCTACCTTAACTGCACCAAATGGCACCTGATTTAATAAGAAAGTTCTAACTGTATAAAGTACAAAAGTCAGAAAATATGTTGTGAAAGTGTAGAGTTTGGCATTTGTTGTTATTGTAGTGGGCTCAGCCTTCTCCCTCACCCGCATACATGTATCTCCTATATTGTATACCTCAACGTGGTCAAGAAGAAGGCCAGTTTTGTAACTTTGCTCTCAGCAGAGCGTATAATTGGCTAAAGCTGCAATGGCAAATATGTAGCTTACATGCATCTCCTTTCCTGTGCTTATTGTAGACATCCGCTCACGGCATACTTTCTTGCTTAGCCAAAGATAGTTTCATAATGTTCTCTATTTTAGGGAGCCATTACTGGTCAACCAGAGTTTCCATGTGAGAAAGCCTATATGCTGTTGCTGGAATAGAGAGTTTGGGATGAGTACTAAAAGTTCTACATCTTCTCCCTTCATGCCTAGGATTTGATGTAGCCCAACATTAAGAGATCTTACTGTCTTAGATTGGTAAGTGTGTTAGCAGTTTAGTAACCTTCTAAGTATACTTAAACACACTTGAATTTAGCACAGCAAAATTGATCCCCTTGCCCCAAAACACCCTTTTTATGAAATATTCTGTTAGGAAACCTTCTTTAGATACCACTGCAGTTCATTTGTGGACAGCTCTTCTATAAATTTACACTCAAAAAGTTATCCTTGGTTAGGGATGGGGAATGGGCTGTGTCTTGTGATCTAACTCCAATTCATTGATAAGATTGATATATTAGTCAGGTTTTCCCAGAGAAATATATATAACTAATAAGGGGTGTGTGTGTGTGTGTGTGTGTGTGTGTGTGTGTGCACGCTTGTGTGTACAGAAAAAGAGAGAGAGAGATTTTAAGGAATTGACTCATATGATTGTGGAGGCTGACAAGCCCAAAATCTGCAGGTTAGGCCAACAGGCAAGAGCTGATGTTGCATTTTAAGTCCAAAGGCAGTCTGTCGGCAGAATTTCCTCCTCTTCAGGGGAGATCAGGCTTTTTAAAATTAAGGCGTACAACCGGTTTGGTGAGGCCCACCCACCTTAAGCCCAGTAATCTGTTTTACTCAGTCTATTGATTTAAATGTTAATCTCATCTAAAAAATAGCTTCACAGAAACGTCTAGAATAATGTTTAACCAAATATCTGGGTACTGTGGCCTAGCCAAGTTGACACATAAAATTAACCATCACAGTTGAGAAAGACTGACTGATTCAGTGATTATTGAATACCTAATATGAGCCAGGCTCTATGCTTGATATTGGAGGACCTCAGCAGATTTAAAAAGAGAAAAATTTAGTCGACAGTTTTTTTTCTTGTCAACTAATCTTAGAATAGAAATTAGTCATGCTTATACTAAGTACAAAAAAGGAAGCTATTTCTTAAAAAATATGTAATGGGGGAGATACATTCAATGTCCAATAATTTTATATTTAATTTTAAATTAAATTTACTGAGAACTACATTGAATTTAAAAATTTATATTCAGTTTTAGAATGACTTTATTCTCAGTAGATTATTCTAGAAATAGTCTTTCAAGCATAACAAAATGCAAATCTCTTTAGGAGTAACTTATGTTGAAAGAGAAAATGCTGTTTCATCCAGACCCCTGGCTCTGTTTTCTCAATGATAAAGAGCATTGTTTTTTTGGTTTTGTTTTGTTTTGTTTTTTGTTCTTCATCTTAAAGGAGAGGCTAAGTTTCAGCCTAAGTAGAACACTTTACCTCTTCTATTGAAACGTATTCTCTGGCCTCCTCTGCCTAAATTAGAGTGAGTCGTTTTTAACATGCTGAGGAAAGGGACTTTTCAGAAAGGCAAATCAAACCTTTTCTATTTTATTTGGTTGTGAATTGTTATCAGAGATGGTGAAAATTTTTATTGGGAAAAAAAGTAAGGATATGATATAATACAGAATGAAAGAAACTAGTAGGTGTTAATACTTGGAATGAAGTTTTAATTGTTGTGGGTATTTGATGACTATTTGCAACTTCTTGCGGGGCTTAATATGTCTTAATTCATTTCCAGAAAAGAATTAACTAAAAATGATTTGGATTAACATTTTCCACTGTTAAGGTAAAGGTATGAATTCTGTATTGGATAAAATGATTCTGGGGCTTCCTTGGTGGCACAGTGGTTAAGAATCTGCCTGCCAATGCAGGGGACATGGGTTCGAGCCCTGGTCCAGGAAGATCCCACATGCCGTGGAACAGCTAAGCCTGTGCGCCACAACTACTGAGCCTGTGCTCTAGAGCCCGCGAGCCACAGCTACTGAAGCTCACGTGCCTAGAGCCTCTGCTCCACAACAAGAGAAGTGACCACAATGAGAAGCCCACGCACCAGAGTGAAAGTAGCCTACGCTCTCCGCAACTAGAGAAAAGCCCGTGCGCAGCAATGAAGGCCCAATGCAGCCAAAAATAAAATAAATAAAATGAATAAATTAAAAAAAAAAGATTCTGTTCAGAAACACGTACTAGTGAGTTAGTTGTGCAAGTGGGTGCTAGTTCTGAGCAGGGTGATCATAAGCCCGGTTTGCTTGAGACAGTCCTTTGAATGCCTGCTATCCTGCCTTAATTCTTTTTAGCACCTGTGTATTTGTTTGTTATTGTTCCCAGGAAAATTATTGCAAATTTATTGGTTTAAGACAACACAAATTTTTAATTATACAGTTGTATAGTTCAGAAGTCCAATATAGGTCTCCCCAGGCTAAAATCAAGGTGTCAGAGAATCTGTTTCCTGTTCTTTCAGTTTGTTGGCAAAATTCAATTCCTTGTGGTTGTAGGACCTAGGTCTCCATTTCCTTGTTGCCGATACACCTCGAGCCCTTTCCAGCTTCTTTGGGAGCTACATTTTGGCTCATGGCCCCCTTCCTCCAGTTTCAAAGCCAGCAACAGCAGTTTGAATCCTTCTCATTTGCACCGCTCTGACCCTTCTTCTCTCATAGCATCTTTCCTTCTGACTCATGTGATTAGATTCAGCTCAACAGGATAATCTAGGATAATCCCTCCAGCTCAAGGTTCATAACCGTAATCACATCTTCAAAGGCCCTTTTGCCTTGTAAGTTAACATATTCACAGGTTCTAGGGATTAAGACATGGGCATCTCTGGGGGAGTTGGTGAATTATTCTGCCTCTGACGCACCTTTTCACTCTTAGGAATGTCCTGGTTTGGCTGCTAAATTATATGGTCATCCAATTTGAGTAGCCGGTCGAATTATTTAAAACACGAATAAAAACCAAAGCTCAGCTTTCTTCCTCCCTCTCTCTTAAATTTATGTTTCAGTTCTTTCCTTTTCTGTTCCCTCTCCTGCGTCCCTTTGACACCTTTGCAAAGGTCCTGAATGGTTTTCCTGGCTGACTTGTCAGAAGTCAGCAAGGAGGAAGTGTACGTCATTTCTTTTTTACCCATTAGTTATGGATAAAGGAGCCACATGTTTTATGGTGTGAGGGCTTCCATCATTCTTTTAGTCTTTTGCCTTTGAAGCCTGCCATTCTCATGTACCTCAGTGTTCAGTGACAGTGTAACTGGTGAATCTTGAGGTTGTAGCGTCTAAATGTGAGCTGCTACTAGGGCTTGACGCTGTCCTTAGACTGTTGCATGGGGAGCGGAGGAATTAAGACAGGCTTTTCTTCCCCCTCTACCTTTAGACTTTATTTTATACCAGAGGGGTCACTGGGCATTGCATTTATTTAAATAGCTGCTGATTTTTTTCAGAGGGGGTGGTTTTATACTCTAGAAACAATTTTACGAGTACAGCTGCCTTTTTAAATCAAGTAAGTACTTGAATGTTTTTGTTTCACATTTTTGCAAATTTTAATTTATTGAATTACACTACATTAATTGAAGAAAACAAGTGTGTATTTTATGCGTGTCTGAAGACCAAATTGCCATTTATGTCTATTCTTCAACTTAAATGTGTAATCTGGAATTTTTCCCAAAGCAATTGGGAAAAATACCATTTTGTATTTAGATAGATTAATTTGTTCCTTGGACAATCTAAAAAAAAAAGACCAATTTATGATTTTTAACCCTATATCTTAATAAGCTAAGCAGATATTGGATACATGCTAATTTATAGATACTTGAGTCCTTAATTTAGTAGTGAATCCATCAGAGTTTAGATTTAGTTAAGTAACACCTAAGATATAAAACCTGTGCTACATATCTCTAAAGTTAATTTTTTTCTTTTCAGTTTACAATGCCAGTTTTACACTCCATTTGCTGTCAGTGGAAATGTAGGTGGCAGACACAGCACATATTTATCATCACCGAGTTCACTATATCATACAGGAAAAGCACATTAATATGCCGTACAGAAAGCCTAACACACATAAACAACCACTTAGCATTTTTAAGAACATATCTGACTTATTGATTAGCTTAAATATCTTTCAGTCGAGCATGACACCCACGTGGAGTGCATGCATTCACGTACTTATCTCGGCGCAAGTGCTGCTTGGACTGATGAATGAGCGTGTCTCTTCTGTATGTATCATGACGAAGATCAAACCTTAGAAAGCTTTTCCCTACCCGTTGGAATCCCTAAATCTTGTCACAATTAAATTATTCTCAGGGTTCTTCAGGTAAAGTGCACTCTGGAAGACAACTTTAAAAAACCCTATTCTACATCTACCTTTACGTTTGGTGTTCTGAGCCTCTTTTCCTGAAGTCTGTGCTGCTGTTCTGGGTTCCAGGCCCAGTGGTGGATGCAGTGGGGTATGGGATGCGTCTTAATTTCTGTTTCTTATGAACTCTTATGTTCTCCTATAAACTCTACCCTGTAAATTAGCCTCAAAATGTGTGTGTGTGTTTTAAAAATATGTACAATACCTGTTAGGTTTTTTTCTCATTGGAATACTTCATCGAAATTAGGAAATATCAAAATATAATATCTAGTTTACATAGATAACTGACCTAAACCTCAGAGAACGAAATAAAGAAATAAGAAATAATATAGATGTGAAAAAGTGGGGAGGGGGAGAAATGCAATTTATATAAGGGATAAAGAACAGATGAGTAAATTTTTGCTTTTGACTTTTATGGGAATTTATGTGCATTCTAGAATTGGGACATTTTAAAAGAAAAATGTCCTAGCTTTTTCTTTTAGCAAAACAATACAGTAGGAAGTAATGTATTTAAAAGTTTTATGGTTTCCTCAGGTACTCAGTTTATTTTCTAATATTTTCTCTCTCTCAAACAAAAAGAAAAACAGAATGTTTACAAATTATAGTTTCTTGTGTACTTTCTACAACCCTGCTTGGGGGAGGTTCTGTGAGTTCTCTCTCTGTGGACACTGTGTCCTTCTTCTTCCTCTAGTCATTCCTTCTGGGCTGAACTGTCTAATGACGCCAGTCAATCCATTTCATTTTATTTTAGTTAATTTCCACAGGTATATTTATAGAATTTGTTAAATAGTGTGGTATAATCTTCAGTCTCTGTTCTCTACTCATCCTTTCCCTTCCTTTTCCATATTTGTGCTATCACATCTTCATAATGCACTCTAAAATCTGTAGTTTGGGATTGACATGTACTCACTGCTATATTTAAAATGGATAACCAACAAGGACCTACTGTATAGCACAGGGAACTCTGCTCAATATTATGTAACAATCTAAATGGGAAAAGAATTTGAAAAAAAATAGATATATGTATATTTATAACTGAATCACTTTGCTGTACACCTGAAACTAACACAACATTGTTTATCACGTATACTCCAATATAAAATAAAAAGTTAAAATAAAATCAAATCTGTAGCTCTGCATTCGACCACATTCTCAGGTTTCCATCTCTCCGTTTCCTACTATTTTGAATACTTTGCTTCCCAACACGGTGAATGTTTGGGAGAACTGAAAGCATCATTTTGCCCCTAACCTTTTTTTTTTTTTTCCCCCCAGAAAAATTTAGCCGTTCTTAGCTTCCCTCCCATTATCCTTTAGGGTCTTTATCTTGGACCTAGGAATTCATTGTCTCCATCTCCCTTACCCATCATATCTAACTAGTTTATAGTCTTAGTAGTTTTTGCTCCTGTCAGTTCCTTATCATTCTCAAAAGCCAGCCTCATCCACTCCTTTACAGCCTTATTCCTAGAATACTACAGAAGTTTTTGCTCTCCTCAGATCTGAAGTATTTGATATCCTTTCTGTCCTCAAATCCAGCCCATACATTGTCAGATTAATCTTCCTAAAACATTGCTTTTACTCTGTTATTCTTCTGCTTAGGAACCTTTAATGGCCCCACTTTGTTTATAGATTGAAATTTGGAATCTCTATCCTGATTTTGTTAGGGATTTCATATTTTTTTTAATTGAAGTATAGTTGGTTTATAGTGTCATGTTAGTTTCAGGTGTACAGCATAGTGATTCAGTTTACATATATGCTTATATGTTTGTATATTTTTTTTCCAGATTCTTTTCCCTAATAGGTTACTACAAAATATTGAGTCCAGCCTGATTTTCAAGGTACTTTCGTAAAGTTGTCCTGGTTTACTGTTTAGCCTTATCTTCCACTAGTGAGTAGCAAAAGTTCTCCCGTTTCTGTCAAGATGGTCCCAACGTACTGAGAACTTTCCTGCTTTTGCACATCCTTCCTCACTTCACAATACTTTTAACCTTCTTCTTGCCCTGTGACGTCCTTCGTATTTTCTTCTTAACATGCTCATCTAAAGCTTACGTGCTGTTTTCCGAAGTTGGAGCTCATGTCCTGTACACTCCCGTGAAATCTTTCTGAACAATATGGCCTACTATAATCTCACCCTCTTCTGAACTCCTGTTTTTTTTTTTTTTTTAATTTATTTATTTTTGGCTGTGTTGGGTCTTCGTTTCTGTGCGAGGGCTTTCTCCAGTTGGGGCGAGCGGGGGCCACTCTTCATCGCAGTGCGCGGGCCTCTCACTGTCGCGGCCTCTCCCGTTGCGGAGCACAGGCTCCAGACGCGCAGGCTCAGTAGTTGTGGCTCAGGGGCCTAGCGGCTCCGCGGCATGTGGGATCTTCCCGGACCGGGGCACAAACCCGTGTCCCCTGCATTGGCAAGCGGACTCTCAACCGCTGCGCCACCAGGGAAGCCCTGAACTCCTGTTTTGATTTTTGCCTCTCACAAGGCACTTTCTGTTTAGTGTTTTGCACTAGTACTTGTTTGTAGTTGGGTCTAGATTCTGTATTGTTAACTGGATTTTAAGTGTCAAGAGATCAGGGACCATGTTATACTTCTTTAGATCTCGCTTATGGACTAAGTATCATTCATTACAAATCTCAGATGATACATTGATATTTGCTCACTCATTATTTCCATAAATATTGATTACCTATACCCAGGCACTATTGATTATGAGTTAAACAAAAGAAGTAAGGACCCTATATTCATGGACCTTACATTCTAGAAGGGAGAGATAAATATTCTCCAGCGAATTTAACAGTGTCTGTTTAATCACAGTTGGGGAATGTGGTTTACTACTTTTTTGACAAGGGAAAAACCCAAGAATTGCTTTCTTTTTTTCTCTGCTGTCATCGGTATGTATAATTTTTAAAAATAAATTTTGATAGAGTAAATTACTCTTGAAATCATAGGTTTTCAAATGGTAAAACAATTGTTTTCTTTTAAATGTACATAATACTGATATGCTCTAAGTCTAAATTCAGTAGACAAAATAATGGAAAGTATGATTCATATATTTTTGACATTTAAACAATTATAGTAAATTTGTATATCATTTATATGATAGGTAACCTGATGTGAAATAATTAAAAGGTAGTGAAAATATTTTTAAAAGGAAGTTTCCCTAAACTCAAATCTATGAAAAGTTTTTATTTAATATGCTAAAGCTCTCTTTTATAGAAGAATAAGATTAGATTAAAATTAAGTACATTATTAGATACATGATTATTTTAGCTTTAAGTGTTTCTTCCAATGGCTTGAACAACATCATTTGTTTCATAGGTATGGTTTTTTGAGATTGTAATAACCACGGAAAGTTAATGTTGAAAGAATGGCAAAGTATGCTGTGAAACGAAAAATTATTGTATTTGCAATTGTAAAATCATAATTTACATAAATGTTATAGTTAGGCACATTATGGATGTAAATATGCGTTCTCTATTCTCAGTCCTGTAATGCCATTCTTTGTCCAGTGGGAGATGAAGAGTGATGTTGAGACTGCTGTTTAACCTATTATAACAGCTTTAAAAAAATTCAGTCGCGTTGATGTAAATATGAGGAGGGGAAAGAGTATTTATCTCCATTAAGTGACATAAAAAGCCGTGGTAAGAGTAACAGGCGGTGGGTGTGCATTAAGCGGTGGAATCCCTAAATGCAGATGCTAATTATAAGCACAAGGACAGTTGCCTCCCACATACGTAACTGCTGTATATTTTCTTCAGTTAGAGTATAACTCAGGCTTCTTGAAGTGCTGAATATGGCTTTTATTTTTTCACTTCCCCTTAGCATATATATTAAAAAAAACCCAATAAAAGCGCTTTTGCTGGACTGCGATTTTGATGGATATAGGTGGAATATTAAACCAAATGCTCTAAAGATAATTCACATGATTTGCTCTTGGATGGTGTTCATTGAGTGCCTTACTTGCTTCCCGCTATTGAAAAACAAATGTTTAGCAGTAAGGTTAAAATTATTTAAACATATCTGAGCACAGTTTACTTTGCTGTTGTGTACCAAGGACTTTAATTTAAGGCTTAGATTATGAAAAGATGTATTAGTATAGGCATTAAGAGTATGTTTGTTTAGATTATTATAGTCTTTAAAACTTATTTTGGTGATGGTCTCTGGCATCATGTCTTGAAAGTGATATATTGCTTCTTCATCATCAGTTTTGACATTTTTTAAGTAATCTGAGAAAAAGGAATTTCCTTTGCATATTTTACAGTCCCTTTCAATGAGGTTTTTGTAATGTATTCTTCAACTGTTGAAAGGTATATAGTACAGAAACCCTGTTCTTAGAAGGTAGCTGGCTTTTAAGTATAGAATAGCAGGGAAAGTGTTACAGACTTAAATTATTTTTAAAACTTTGTTTTTAGAAACAGGAGTACAAAAAACCCCTTTGTAATCTTGCCACTTTTTTATTCTAGGTATTCTTTTTCTTTAGCTTTTAGTAACTTGTAATTTAAGATCACAGTTATTAGGTGTATTTCTGCATTTTATATATCGCTCCCAGATGCTACAGTATTAGTTTTTATCACTGCATATTTTATGAAATGTCAGCCTTCTGTTGGCTGTTCACGCAGCATTGTTAGTGATCAAAAAGACACAACACGAAGGAGAGGAATCTAAACAGTTGGCTTATCTTTGTCCTTCACTGTGACAAAAATACTATAAAATTACTTTATTATAAAAAGTCAGATAAAGGCATCATTTAACATGCAGTGAGAGGATAAATGTCTTTGTTTTTTAGTGAAATAAAATCTTAAAATGTTTAATATCAAGAAATACAGTTATAAAGAGAAATAATATCTAATTGTGCTAAGTTTGCCTTTGTAAGGAACGAGGGTGATATGTTGCGTGTGATGTGGTGGCAATGCTATCCCTAGAAAAAGCCCCGCGATTTTTGACAACACAAGAGGTGGCCCAGTTTGAACTCTTAATTTTTGTCACTCAAAGTACATTCTAGAAAAGTGGGTATTAGTTTTAGTGTGTGCATTAAGTTGTATGTGATCTGGTTTATTATTTTCTTGAATTGACTTACTTTGTAGTTTAAAACTTTATTCCATAGATTTAAAAATTCTTTTTTCTCTAATTCAGTGATTTCAATATCAAGATAAAAGTATAGAATGGGAAGAAATTTTCAAAGCCTGAAAGAAAATCTGTTACGAATAAAGATCTTGAATGATTTTGATCAGCTGTTGTGTATGCCCACCACAGCAGTTGGTTCAATCAATTTTATGTTTTGGGATGGTTTTATTAAAATGAGCTGCTGCTTTCAGTAAATCATTGAGAAAGATGCTGGCTTTATACATTGTCTTTTGGGTGGAGGCATGGCAATAACAGTTTCTCTTTGCAGCCTTGTAAGTCACTATTGGTGGAGACAATTCCTGATCACCATAGATGTCAAGGCGTTTTTGTGTCACTGGTGTGGGCATTAGACTAAGAAATGATTTTTGTATAAATACATGCACTTTCACGGCAATCTGTAGGAAACTGCCGTTTCTAAAGAAAAATAATTGTTAGCAGATAATAATGATTTTAATATCTTCTTTTTATTGCACACAGTTTCAGTTTTTGTAAATGATTGAAAGCTTCATTGTTTTCATTTGGGAGAATTAGACTTCTGAAAAGCAGTTTGAAGGACAGCTATTGGATACTCATAAGTTAGCGGCCTCTTTTTTGTCACAAGGTGCCCGGAACTCTCCCCCAGAGTGAGGTCCCTAGTTCGACAGCATTGGTGTTACCTGTGAACTTGCTGCACATGCAGAATATTGGGCCCAACCCCATGCCTACTGAATCAGAATCTGCATCCTGGGGCTTCCCTGGTGGCGCAGTGGTTGAGAATCTGCCTGCCAATGCAGGGGACACGGGGTCGAGCCCCGGTCTGGGAAGATCCCACATGCCGCGGAGCAACTGGGCCCGAGAGCCACAACTACTGAGCCTGCGCGTCTGGACCCTGTGCTCCGCAACAAGAGAGGCCGCGATAGTGAGAGGCCCGCGCACTGCGATGAAGAGTGGCCCCCGTTTGCTGCAACTAGAGAAAGCCCTTGCACAGAAACGAAGACCCAACACAGCCAAAAAAATAAATTAATTAAAAAAAAAAAAAAACAAAAAAAGAATCTGCATTCTGATCAACAGGTAACTTGTATACCTGTATACCAGGTAACTTGTATACACATTAAAATTTGAGAAGCACTGCTATAATGTTTCTCAGCCAAAACCTCTCATTTGCTCTGCATGTGTGTGTTGTAATTGTGGGATGCTGATTGCATTTGGTCATCTGCAGTTCAGGAGTTGGAGGAGGCAATAGGAAGTTCACATCAAAATTTTCGTGGGACCCTGAAGTAGGCAAGTATTTGATGTAGAACTCCAGGGTTTGGGTCGTTAACTAATTACAATTAGAATCAGTTGCTACTTTGTATAGATATTATAGGTGGGAAGCGTCACATGACTCTTAATGTTAAGCAGTTGGTTTCTTTTTTCTTTTTTTCCAATTAATTATTTATTTTTGGCTGCGTTGGATCTTCGTTGCTGCATGCGGGCTTTCTCTAGGCGAGCGGGGGCTACTCTTCGTTGCGGTGCACGGGCTTCTCATTGCAGTGGCTTCTCTTGTTGCGGAGCACGGGCTCTAGGTGCACGGGCTTCAGTAGTTGTGGCACGCGGGCTCAGTAGTTGTGGTTTGCGCGCTCTAGAGCCAGGCTCAGTAGTTGTGGCGCACGGGCTTAGTTGCTCCGCGGCATGTGGGATCTTCCCGGACCAGGGCTTGAACCCATGTCCCCTGCATTGGCAGGCGGATTCTTAACTACTGCGCCACCAGGGAAGCCCCTCTTTTGGTTTTTAAGTGTCTTAGCAAGTTCCAGATATTCTGATGTGTTCTCCCAGTAATAGCGTAGTCAGCGTTTCCAAAGTATATTCTGTGGTTTGTTTTCCCCAGGAGATGCTCTGAGTAGAAAGAGCCCATGGTCAAGTAAGTTTGGAAAGCACCGTATATTTTGTTCCTCTCTAGGATAATCACAATATACATTGATTTATATTAAAAGATCTGAGAACCTGGGGTAGCTTAACTCAATTTAGCATTTTCCAAATTTACTTGACCGTGGCATCCGGCATCCTTTTCTTTTTCTTTTTCTTTCTTTTTTTTTTTTAAACACAGTGATTCTTTTCTTTAGCAGATGCACACACTGGCTTCTTTCCAGTATTTATTTTTCTTAATCAAAATAAGAGATGAGGACAACTTTTGAAATTGCTGTGATGTTATGCCACATAAAACATACTTTCCAATATTGTTATTTATAATAAGTGCGAAAGATATTGGTACAGCCCTTGTGTGCCGAAGGGATTGAGCATGGCAGACATTTCCAGAGCTGGAATAACTGAGAAAGCATCTTCCAGAAAGTGAATGTTGACTAGATCTCAGTCAGATTTGGTGGGCAAATGGAAGGGAGGAAATTGAGCATTCCCAATATTTGCTAGAATGAGGAAAGCCATGAGCGAGCGATGAAACAAGTTAAACATTTCAGCTCAATGAATGGTTACTGAAATCCCAAATATAGAGTAAGGTTTATACTTGACCTTGGGCATACAATAGTAAGAAAGAGTCAGTTCTGCCCTCCAGGTGCCTGTTGGAGTAGGTAAAGAATAGCCCAGTAAATGTATGAGAGCTAAAATCCAGGATTTTCCAGCTAAAATAGGATTTTCCCAGGGGATTTGTAAGAAGTAAAGTTGGCCAGTGTACTGTATGCTGGAGAGCCTGAGGCACGATGCAACTGTAGTGATAGGGGCCTGCAGTTAGGGGAACAGAGGAAAGAAAATTAGGAGAGAATAGCAGAAGGTAAGATAGGGCAGACCAAACAACCTTGGAAATCTTAGAGCTAAAGGTGCCGGTAAGTCTTAAATGCAATGTATTGTGATAGTTAAAATCAGTGCTAGACTCTAAAGTAAGATGGAGTGGGCTCACCTCCTGATGACTTCACATCCTGGGGTCTCACTCTCTTCAACTTAATGTGGGAATAATATGGTAGGAAAAATGGCAAGTGGATGGCTTAAAAAATACTTTTTAAAAAACTTTAATTAAACTAAAAACAATTTAATCTGTACCTAGATTCACCTACTGTTAACATTTTACCTCATTTATCAGTTGGGTGTGTCTCCTCCCTTTCTTCTTCGAGACACACACACACACACACACACACACACACACTTTTTTCCCCCTGAACTTTGAGCAGAGATTGCATTTATGCCTGAAAGTATGTCAATGTATATTTCTTAGTAGGGATGTTCTCTTCTTCCATATCTATAGTACAATAACCAGCTTCAGTAAATTTAGTATAATACTTATATCTAATCTGTTGTGCATATTCCAAATTCGTCACATGATGCAATAACATTCCTTATTTAAGCATTTTCTCCCTTCAGTAAGAATTAAGTCTAGGACCAGCTAATGCATTTAGCTGTCATGTCTCTTTTGCCTTCTTTAATTTGAAATGGTCACACAGCCTTTCTTTGTCTCTTATGACATTGACATTTTTGAATGATGCAGTCCTTCATTTGTCTGTCTGTCTGTCTGCCTGTCACTCCTCATTTGGGATTGTCTGCTGTTTCCTCGTGATTAGATTCAGGTTCTCTGTTCCAACCAGAAAACTACATAAATAATGATGTATCCTTCTCGGGATATCTCATGTGGAGGCACATTGAGAATGTTCATTTTGATCATTCGGTCAGAGTGTTATCAGATTTCTCCACTGTAGAGTTAGGTTTTTTTTGTTTTTTGTTTTCTTCTTGTAAGTGTAATGAGCAGTCAGTGGGGAAACACTTCAAGATCATGCAAATATCCTGCTCCTCATCAAAATTTCCACCTAGATGTAGCATCTGTTGATGATTCTTGCCTGGTACAGTTTTTTCTATAAAGGTTGCAAACTGCTGACTTTCCAATTCCAGCCCCCCTTCCAGTCAGCATCAGCATTCTGCTGTAAGCAAAAACCATTCTGATTGACTGATTGATTGATTTACTTATTCATTCAGTCATTTATCATTGGTATGAGCTCATGGATATCTGTTCTTTTCAATGATTTGTAATTCATTACTTAATTATTTTGATGCCCAAATTGTCCAGGTTTGGTTAGTAGAAGTGCATGGCATTCCCCCATAAGATTTTTGAGTGCTTCCTTACTTTCTGGCAAGGCAAGTTGTCATAGACTTATCTCTGATCTGTTCTGCCCTGGCGGCTCTTGGCAGCCATTTCTCTGAAGAGCTCTGATTGTTTGGTTTTTAAAAAATTAATTAATTAATTACTTTGTTTATTTACTTTATTTTTTTTTTTATTATTTTGGCTGTGCCGGGTCTTAGTTGCGGCATGCAGGATCTGCTTCCCCGACCAGGGATCAAACCCTGGCCCCCTGCATTGGGAGTGCGGAGTCTTACCCACTGGACCACTGGGGGAGTCCCGAGCTCTGATTGTTGTAAGTGGGGGAATGGTATTAGTGTTCTCCTTGCTAGTGGACTGTGCTCATCACTGTGGGGTCTTGGCCTTTAGGCCCTTTTAGAGGAGAGAGCGCTAGGAAGTAAGTATGGGCGTATGTATGTATACACATTTACATTGATACATAAATGTATGCAGACATGCATACTGGTAAACACACATATTCACATTTTAGAAATCTTAGTTCACACCAGTATCTCTATTTCTAATCCATCTCCACAGGGTTCTTTCTTGTTTTCCACTTTTCCATATTTATGTGTCCCTTCTTTCACAGTGACAGTATTGGCTTCCAGCAGCATCAACACATTAACTTATTTGTGCAACTCCGTAACAGATCTAAAATAGTTTCAGAATTGGTTCATTACACCACTAGAACAAACACACTTACCACAAGCTTTACCCGTTCAAGGTTTGTTTGAAGTTCTCCATCCTCACGCCACCCAATTCTGTGAGTATATATAATCAAATGCTGTACTCATAATTACTTGGATTTCTTCTTTCTTTATAATCCGTGTGGATACGGAAAGTGTGGATACGGTAAAATACAGTTGAGTGCACTCATTTTAGTTTTCTTTCAGCTTCACATCCTTGTTGATTTAATTTTTTGAATATGTAGAAAATGATTTACTTTTCCAAAAAATAAAATTCTATGAAAAGGTCTTTCCATGTTCCCCATTTACTCCATCCTTTATAGGTAAATAACGTTACTGTTTTTTAGTTCATCCTTCCTTTTATAAAGATAAGCAGATAATTTTTCTTACATTTTTTTATTTCCCCTTTCTTATTAAAAGTGTAGTGTGCTATGTATGTTCTCCTGCACTTTGCTTTTTTTCATTTTTCAATATCTCTTGGAAATCACTTCATATTAGAGATTTCTCATTCATTTTTACAGATACTACTTTATTTTGTGTATGTACCATGGTTTATTCAACCAATGTCTTACACATGGGTATTGAAGTAATTTCCAGTATTTTGCAATTGAAAATAATACTGTGATGAATATCCTTGTGTATATGCATTTTCATATTGTTGCACGTTTATCTTCAGGGTAAATTCCTGGAAGTGGGCTCACTGGTTCAAAGAGTAAATGCTTATGTAGTTTAATGAGATATTGCCCAGTTCCTTTGCATAGGGTTGTACCGTTTTGCGTTTCCACTAGGAGTGTCTGGGAGTGCCTGTTTCCCCACAGCCTTGCCCACAGAGTGTACTGCGAACGTTTTGAATTTTTCCCAATCTGATAGATGAGAAATGCTATCTCAGTGTACATTTAATTTGCATTTCATCTTATTATGAGTGGAGCTGAATGTCTTTTCATCTGTTTAAAAGCCACTTTCTAGGGACTTCCCTGGTGGCGCAGTGGTTGAGAATCTGCCTGCTAATGCAGGGAACACGGGTTCGAGCCCTGATCCAGGAAGATCCCACATGCCGCAGAGCATCTAAGCCCGTGCGCTACAACTACTGAGCCTGCGCTCTAGGGCCTGCAAGCCACAACAACTGAAGCCCACGCACCTAGAGCCCATGCTCTGCAACAAGAGAAGCCACCGCAGTGAGAAGCCTGCGCACCTCAACAAAGAGTAGCCCCCGCTCTCCGCAACTAGAGAAAGCCCGCGTGCAGCAACGAAGACCCAACGCAGACAAAAATAAATTTAAAAAAAACCACTTTCTATGGGACATTTTGTCTTTTTGAAAGTTGTTTGTAATGATATTAACCATCTATCAGTGAGTTATAGTGTAAATGTTTTCTCCCAGTTTGTCATATCTCTGGATTTTGCTTCTGGTATTTTTGTCATGTATAAGTTTTGTATTTGTATTTTAGTTCTAATTAGAAAGACTTTTCTTTTATAATTCCCAGGTTATAGGAGGAATTCATCTTATAAAAAAGTACTTGTATAGTTTCATTTTTTACACTTAAATCTCCGATCCATTTAGAGTTTATTTTTGTGTATGGTGTGAGAAACAGATCAAGTTTTTGTCTTCTTTTTCTTTTCCCCAAATGTCTATCAATTTGTTAAAAAGCCCACTCTTGTACCAGTGTTTTGGGATGTCACTTTATCGTAGCTGAATCTATTTTTGGACTTTGTGTTCCGTTTCATTGGTCTGTCTCTTCAGCAGTGCCACACTGTTTTAAGTATAGAGGCTTTGTAGTATGTTTTAATGAGAGTCATTCCCTCCCCCGCCATATCTGTTCCTTTTCCATGTTTCCTAGCTTTTCCTGAACTTTTCTTTTCCACTTGAACTTCAACATCAAATTGTCTAGCGCAAGTTAAATTTGTAAATTTATGGCATGTTGATGTTGAGATGTCCTAACCAAGGACAAGGTGTTTCTTTTCTGTCATTTAGGCCTACTTTTGTGTCTTCGAAGAGTGTTTATTCTTCTTCATGTAGGTTTTGAACATTTCTGTTTATTCCTAAATATTTAATAGTTTTTTATTACTATTTTAAATGGGACTTTCTCATTTATTAGATATCCTATCTGGTTTTATTTGTATATGTGAGTGATTTTTGCATGTTTATTTTATATCCTGCTACCTTGCTGAATTCTTTTGTTTTTTGAGTTTCATCATTGATTTTCTAGGGTTTTCCAGCTCATCTGCATCAGGTCATCTGCAAATAGCTTTGTTTCTTCTTTTCTAATTCTTATTTTTTACATTTCTAATGGTTTTCTCTAGTCTGAGTTCAGTGACTAATATGTCCAGAAGAAAAGTAATAGTGGTCATAGTGGGCATTCTTGCCTGTTTTTGACCTTGGTAGGAATGCATGTTGCATTGAGAGCTATCAATGGGAGAAAATAATGCACTGTTCCAAGAGCTTTAGAGGCACTCTGTGTATTTACATGTGTATTTATGTGTATGATTATATATCATTCTCTGTAATATCTCTCTTCCCTTTCATAGCCAAATGTTTTGTAGGAGTTGTCTCTACCTGGCAACTTTTCACCCTCATTTCCTCACCTCCCACTCTCCCTCCAGCGACTCCACTCTGGTTTCCCCATTGTGAAAACTAAAGCCACCTTTAAGACCTCTGTGTTGTTAAATCTCATGGGATTTTCTTTCCCCTTATCTTTGTCTTACTTTCTTCCTTTTCCTCTCAGTAGCATTCAGCATTGCAGACCATGCCTTCTTCTAACTGTGCTTTTCCTCCTTAGCTTCTGTAGAATCACATTCTTCTGCTTATTCCTTTTCAGTCTTCTAGCTCTTCTTTCTCTACTTGGCTTCTAATGGCATGTTCTAGGCCTCTTCTTTTAAAATTCTATCTTCTTTTTGAACTTTATGTATATTAGCTTTCTAAGCAAACCTATGGCATAAATTTTCATTACAGTTATAAATAAATTATTATTACAGTTAGAGTGACATTGCTAGTCTACACCTGTCTTCTGAGATCAAGATCTACATGTCCACCTGCCTATCTGGTATCTGTTTCCACTTTGAGATGTCAGATCACTTCACAGTGTAAGTTCTAACCCCTCTCTCAAATGCCTCCAGTTTTATTTAAGTGACTAGTGTCATTATATATCTTATTGTAAAAGCTGGAAATATGAGTAATTTTCATGATCTTTCTTTTTCACTCATCACATTTATCCACTGCATTATCAGGTTGTATTGCTTCTCTTTCTACTCTCTAGTTTTCTCCAGCCTAAAGGAAAGGGAGACCCAGACAGAAGAAACATCACGAGTAAAGCATAGAGACATTATATTTGGTAGAATACATAGAGAGTGGAGACATACAAGTAACATTAGAAGTAACTAACAGCCACATTGTCACGGATACTGATTGTAAGGATATGGAATTTGTGTGGCTATTGGATGCTCATAGGTAAACGAGATGATCAGTTTACTTTTGCAGCACTTAGTAACATTGAGAAAAAGGGAGAAGGACTGCAGATGGGAGACTAGTTAGGAAGCTAGCAGTTTTCGGAGCTTTGTTAAGAGGTATTAAGTGCTTATATTAGGACATGACATTGGGGAATAAAAAGAGACAAATTTGGTTGATACCACAATGTTATTCAGTAAGATATGATAACACAGTGGATCTGAAGGTACGAAAGAGAATTATTGAAGACTCAGGATTTTCTTACAAAGCGAAGCAGGTGAGCAGAAAGTGTTAGAGAAAGATAATGAGTTCTGCGTTTGATAAATTGTCTGTAAGGTGCTGATATGGATTATCGGGTAGAGACATTTAGGGAGTGATTGGATGTGGTGAGTTGCTTGCTTCTTCGGCGTTGGCCCCATCTGATAGTGCGGTGACTGTCCAGGGCAGTGCTGAGATGTCATTTGAGCCAATATCCAACCAACTGGCAGTGTCTACACATGCCAGCTGTGGCCTAGTTCTTGAGATCCAGGCCAGGACTAGAGACATGAGGACAGAAAATGTTAGTTGAAGGCATGAAATTTGAACGAGACTGCTAAGCCAAAAAAGGGGCGGGGGAGAGGGTGAAACGAGGAAGGAATCAGCCAAAGAAAGATCTTGGAGAACCTCCTATATGTTCATAAGGTGGCAGCATCAGAAAAAGAGTCAGAAACTGATGGGTCTATTGTTGGGAAAAAAATTATATAAACAAGGGAAAGAGAATTTTAGGAAGGAGATCTTAGTTGTTAGGGCTATAGAGAAATCAACGAGTATAAGGACGTGGGAAAGGACATTACATTTGGAGCTTGAGAGTACAATTTCAGTAACTTGGAAAGGGCAGGAGTTATATAAAAAGGGTTTTGTACTTCTCCAAAGATAATGTTGATGAAAAATGTCCCATAAGCAAAATAGGAAGAGTTTTTGAAAAGTTAAATAGGCAAGTAATGCTAGTATTTTGCTAGGCTTTGAAAAAGTTTGTAAAATGTAAAATAAGTGACAATTTAAAAAATCCATCATGGATTGGAAACTGAATCAGCGATAGGAAATGAAAAGTATGGTGAGTAGGTCCTTTTAAATGGAGTGGTATATGTAAGCAGCAGGAACCCTCTGGAAGCATGCAGTGAAACATTCCAGATTTTCACATGGTACTCAAGATGTAGGAAGCAGGATGCTGGTAAAGCAAATGGTGAGGAATAAGTGCGGGAATACTACTGCAGGCTGCAGGCGGGCAGGGGCCTGGCAAAAGGGCTCTCATTTTTGTCAGCCGCAAAGTGATATTTTAAGTAAATTGGGTTATGTTTTACGAAGAATAATGAGTTGTGACTGGTTTATTCTGATATAGGAAAGAAATGGGATATATTGGAGATAGAGTATACCTAGAAATACTGGCCTACTCTGATGATCTGGCCAAAAGCGGCCACTAAAAGGGTATTTTAATTACAGAAGCAATTTGGTGTAAGAATAGAAAGTGATGAAAATGTAACAGGATCTGAGAAAGGAGGTACATTATCTCATTGTTATCAAACTTTAGCACTTAATACATTGTGTAGTTCTGGTTGGTGACTCTTAAGTAAGACTCAACTCTCTATAGACACCAAAAAGGAAAGAGATAATCATGGATTAGGGAAAGTGGACACGTTAAATCAAAATCGGAAACCTTATATCCAGCAAACTTTCAGAATTTTCCTATTAAATCTAATAAAGTGTCTTTAAAATCCCCTTGGATGTCTTCAGTTGACTATCATAACTGAAAAAATGACAACTTTGTTTCTTTTTTTTATTCATTTTGCCTTTTATTTTTTATCTTAATGTGCTGTCTTGGAAATTTTAGTACAGTCTCTTATAAAAGTGGTGATGGTGGGCATCTGTCTTACTCTTTTGTAAAGGATAGTGCTTCTGTGTGTCACCATTGTGTATTATGTTTGCTATGGATTTTTGAAAGATGCATTCATTCACTTCATTACTTTAAGGTAGCCTTCTTGTTTTTCTAGTTAAAATTTGTTTTTTGATTTAAAAAATCATGAATGGTGTTGAATATTATCAAAATGTTTCTTTCTGAATCTACTGAAACGTTGCTATAATTTTGTTCCTAATGGGTTTGCGTGATATGCAGTGTTTTAATAACAGAAAACCTCTAGTAAACTTCATACATAAAAAGATTGTTAATCTGTTCTCTAAGAAATAAGCAGCCATTTTGCTCCTTGACTACTGTAGGTCCTGTTCTGAATCCTGTAGGTTGATGGTAGCTCTTCAGAAGTCAGCAGGAATGCAACGGAGTTGGGGAGTAAGAGGGTCAGTTATGAATTTGCAGATGTGCTCTACCTTTTTTCCCCTTTAAGCCCAATTTTGGTTTCTTTTTCTTCATACTCTTTGATATCTGTAGGTTTCAAATATGGAAAAGGAAACATTGATAGTTAAGTGCAGGTGTATTAAGTGATTAAGTAGAATGAGTGCAGAAAGATTGATAATGTGGATTCTAATTTATATGGACGTGGAGTAAAAGTGTAGGTCATGTTGGAGGGAGACTGCAGGCCCCATGGGTCATTATGTAAAACTTTAAAATGGATTAAATTTGTATTCCATTTTTATTTACTACTATTCATGGAGCTTTTAAAATAGTGCACACTAGATGTTATTGAGAAGATATGTTAAGTTGCAGTTTGTATTAATGGGTTATAATAATCTCAATCTAATGATACTCTTTTAAATTGATTGCAAATAATGATGGTTTTAAAAAATAATTACTTTCTAAATCAATAGTTACCTGACTTTTTAGATCACTTTTCTCTGGGATATTATCTGTATCTTACTTTCCAAAAGATAGTCTGGAAAATACCTGATTTTAATCTAACAGCTATAGCAGCTCTTGCATGGTTAATCATTCTCCTCAGTAAAATTAACTGTTGGAGGGGAATTTAATTAAGCCATTTCTTCTCAGTTTTCTCCCTTTTCTTATTATGTTGTGCAGTATAGCCAGAGTTGGAATTTCCTGTTTTATCTGAAGCTACTGGTGTGTATTGGGATCATTCTTTGGGGGCCATGATATGATTTACTAGTTTTGGGTTATTTGTTGTTGTTGTTGTTTTTGTTCAGTATAGAAATTACCTGTTTGTCAAAGTGTATGTATGACTTAAAAAAAAGATTTTTAAAATGTGTGAGCTGAACCCTTACAAAGCTTTACTATTGTAAAGTG
The DNA here is from genome assembly GCF_028564815.1 of Eubalaena glacialis. NCBI lineage: Eukaryota > Metazoa > Chordata > Mammalia > Artiodactyla > Balaenidae > Eubalaena > Eubalaena glacialis. The sequence goes on along the minus strand of NC_083721.1, from coordinate 143,934,006 downwards.
CTATATTTAACTTTTCTCTTCTGAAGGACATTCTCTCACATTTAATTATATTAAACCAAATATTTCTTATGCTAATTATTTTAACTTCATTTGTATATTCCAAAAATTATGAAATAAATTAATAATTACTCATCATAATTTTCCTTATTAAAATGCTATATCAGTCCTTTATCTTATGTTATCATTAATTATAATATTCTCATGTTCCATATATCATAGATAACCAAAGATTTGAGTAAAATAATAAAAATACTTGAGGAAAATTAAACCCTACTAAGAAGCTTATGATTGACTTTATGGGGGCAAGGGCAGGGAGGTGGGCAGTAGGGTAGTGATGGAATAAGAGACCCATTTTTCTTGTGTTCTAGTCTATCATCGTTTAGAAGAGGGAGACTGGAAAGATAAATGGGCCTGGGACTAGAGAGCAGGCTTGTATGATTTATCATTATTTTCCAGAATATAATATAGTAGTCACAATAATTTGGTGAATGATCTTCATCTTTGTGTGAAAAAGTCTATTCAGTATCATGAAAGCATCTATTATTACATGCAGCATAAATATAATTTCTGTATTGCATTATTGGATGTTAACAAAGCTACCCCCGCCCCCCCCACCCCGTTTTTTTGCTTAACTCACAGAAACCTCACACGATTTGTCTGTCACAATTGAGCACGTGAATATATACAAGTTAATATTTACTGTTGTGCCTCCCCAAAATGATACACACTCTACTGATCTTTCATCACAGAAGTTGATAAAATGAACCTCCACGTATGGTGAACTTTGTTTTCCTACCTGATCACATTTTCTGGTTACTAAAAGACTGTTGTTTTTCCTTTTTAAAAATATTTGGTCCTGTTTTCTGTGCCCAAACAAACTCTTTTGAACATAAGTTAACCTTTGTGGGATGATTAAAATCGGCTGTACCTTCAGAAAATCAGAAGTGCTGTTGAGCAGAATTCTAGTTGCTAAAAATGCCAGGTAAAGTAGATATTTTTAGTACATGTAATTCATTTCTGCTAAGACTTGAAGTCTTGAGAATTCTGGAATTTTCTGAGATACATTCTCCTTAGAGTGTTATAATTTGGCTTGTGTATATTTGAATTGTGTGGTTTTGTAGAAGTATATGATATTATGTAACTAATATTTGTTGTAGTTTAAGAGCTTGACTCTTTAAAAAAAAAAATCAAGTTAATGAGTCACTCATTCGTGCAGGGGTTGCAAACTGAGATTGTTAATAATATGAAGCTGGGAAGGCCAGTCCTTCCAGCAGCTTGAAACGCAGCTCAGCTGCTTTGCGAATAGTTCGTGCTCTGATGAGAGGTTTTGTACAAGAGGAAGGATTAGCCCTGAAGAGAGCTGTCCAGTCTATAGGTGGATGTTTTGGGCATGTGGAAGCCTAAGCTGAACTCAGAATATCATGGCTTAGCAAATTAATAAAGTTATGTTAAATGGTTTCTAGGCACCAAATCTTGGTTAAATAGAGCTCAAAATAGACTAAGCTACCAAGGGTCAAAATAGAGGAATCGTAGTTTAAAAAAAAATACACCACAGTATGTTTTGAACTTAGTCTTTATTTTTTAAATTCTCATACTTGAGAAATAAACTCTGTTTCCTAAAAATAATTTATATATAACATAATATATACATGACTGAATCTTATTACCATGTGAGCTCTGTTTTCTGGTCAACATTATTCCTTTGTTTTAAAAGCTAGAAAAAATGGCTTAATGTGAAACTTACTGCCTCACTTTAAACATGTTCTGATTGAAGAACTCTGTCAGGTGTCAAAACAAGTCTACCCTCTGGCAAGAGTGACAAGTTCTTCATGAGGAAATTCTGGAATTGCCTTTGGGAAGTATTTTCACAATGTCTTTGGAACTCTTTTTCCAATTGGTTATGTCAGCTTTGGGTGTGGGTGGAGTAGGCCACAGATCTGAATTTTCTAGAAGTTTTACTATCATTTATTCTTGGTATAATAATTTTCTATTTGAAGACTTATTCTGGGAGTTATCTATATTCTTGTACTGATACATTTATACTTATGAGGCTCAGGATGTAGTTTGGTATTGTCTGGCCAACTGCACACTGGTTTTAGGGATATTTGAGAAGGAATGCCGTTAAAAATGTCTTTCTCAAGTGCATATGTATGTATGGGCTCTCAAGGATAACATGTTGAAAACTATGTAGGAATTAGTCGTTTAGAAAGTTTAATCTTAAATTAATGCCTGTCACATTGACTGGAGCACAGGGCTTGGCTAGGTATGTTTTCAGAGAGAGCTTTCTTGTTTTACTGAATTCAAGAGATAATGTATTTCAGAGTGAAAATAAGTGAGGGAAAACGATGTATGAGCTCCAGGAATCACAGATTTCAATGTTATGAGCCCACGGTCCATGGTTATAGGAGGCACAAACTTCATTCCCCGTGGTGGGTTTCCAAGGTACTCCAATGAAATACGGAGATAAAGGAATCACTTTAATTCACTATGTGATTTTGACTTACATTACTCATAGATATACTTGAGGACATTGTGATGGTGTGTAAAGGATCGGCTTGTGGAGTGTCACAGGCCTGAGTTTAAATACCACTTATTAACTGTGTGATGTTAAATAAGTTTACTTAACAATGCCTATAATTTCTTCATCTGTATAAGTGGGATTAATGATAATAATAAAACCTTTGCATCGAGCTGTTATGGGGATTAAATAAATCGACGTTTTCTGAAACACAAAGAAGAGTCTTTTAGGACATCCTCCTCGTACCTCCACTCCCACCCCAAGTACCATGGGCTGAGAAATTAATGTCATCAGACGGTGCTCAGAAGGGCAGTTATAAGGTTAAAAGCACATTTTACATACCGGTAGTCTTTAGATAAGGACATTTCTAAATGTTTTCAATGAAAGATAGTAGTATTTCAATGATTGTTTAGGCCATGGTGTTTTAAAAGCAGCAGCAGTTTTAGATTAAGTAACCTAGTCTTTCAGGGTTTTTTCCCCTGTCCACAAATGCTGCTCTGGGAGACGGCCTGGTGTTCAGTCACTTACACAACAAGTGGTCCAGTGCACAGGACTGGGAAGGATGTCCTACTAAGGATCAGGGTTACCAGCCTTTTTGAAGGCTTCAACAAGCCTTTTTGAAACTCTCCTTGTAGGGGGTGTGGTAGCTGATTGTCACCTTTCCCTTCATGTAACTTGGACGAGAGAAATAATTGTAAAGATGAACACAGAAGAATTTGAGGATCATTTCTCAAGAGGTTGACTCTGGGTGATTTTTTTTAAGTCCCAAGAGTTGGGCGCTTTATTTGGGCTCCTGCCCTTGGAGAGTAATAACCAATTGCCTGAGAGTTCTTGCTTAGTTTCCAGTATCCAAACTGGAAAACATTAATTTAGAAAAATCTTCAGGGCTTCCCTGGTGGTGCAGTGGTTAAGAATCCACCTGCCAATGCAGGGGACACGGGTTCGAGCCCTGGTCCGGGAAGATCCCACATGCCACGGAGCAACTAAGCCCTTGGGCCACAACTACTGAGCCTGCGCTCTAGAGCCCGTGAGCCACAACTACTGAATCCCGCGCACCTAGAGCCCGTGCTCCGCAACAAGAGAAGCCACTGCAATGAGAAGCCCGCACACCACAATGAAGAGTAGCCCCCGCTCACCACAACTAGAGAAAGCCTGCACACAGCAACGAAGACCCAACGCAGCCAAAAATAAAAATAGATAAAATAAATTTATTAAAAAAAATCTTCATAACCCATTTTGGTTATAAAACCAAAAGTTTTGGTATACTGTATTTATCATATTTATGATTTTCTTCTTTTCACTTCACAATTTATAATCTTTTAACCTCCTAGAGCGTTTTCTCTTATGGGATTTTGAATATTCTTAGTTTTATGTATTTTGTTGCAGTATGAGACCATAATAATAATTTTGCTTGGAATCTTTAAATATTTAAAAAATGATTTTGAAGAATACATTCAAAAAGTTATCCTTCTGAGTAGCAAAAAGAAAATGGCATTAGTAACATAAATTAATTGATTGCTGTTTTATTGAATTATTAGACTGAAAGCACTGATACACATGTGATCTTCCTGTATCTGTTTTGCTGAAGTATTAGTTTCAAAACTACTAAACAAGTAACCTAATGCAAAATTTAAAATTCAGCTGGATAATTTATACCAAGAAGTAGCTCAAAGTGAGATATTATGTGAATTGTAGAGACCACAACTTGGCAAAATTTTTAAAGAGAGTACTCAATTGAAGATACTTCTAGGCTTGTACCAGCATGTTTAGAGCTAAGGAGACTTTCTAAAATAAAATGAAATCTCAAAAACTTGAGGAATTAGTGGCGTGATCTAAACTTCATTTTACTCAGTGAATTCAGGTTACTTAATGTTACAAGAGTCAGCAGAATTAAAATTGAGATCATTCATTTGTTACTTCTTTTGTCCTCGACATCCCTTTTGCAGGAGTGCAAGATACTGAGGTAGGCGTGTATATGCAGTGATATGTAGTATGTGCTTTTTCTCTTAATCAACCTTTTTTCTTATCCCTTTCTCCTCCTATCTTTTAAAAAATTTTTTATTCCCTTCATGGCATAAATAATCTAATCTGCCTACCTGCTAGATTAGAAACCTTGGAAATAAACTAAACTTCTTTCTCTTCTTCCATTTCTATGTCTGGGTACCACCATTTTTCTCATGTTCTTTTGTCTCTCACTCCTCCATTTCTATAGCCACTGTGCTAGTTCGGTTGTTAGCACTCTATCCCACTACTGGAATTATCTTTCTAAAATACTAAGTACCCAATAATTGGTTCAGCTATTTTTCTATGCTGCTAATAATTAGCAACATTATCCAGTTTAGGTTTCTTTTATTCTTTTTGAGAAGGGGCTAATAGGCAGTGAGATCAATAAAGGAACAGTAGTTTGGTAGTAAAGTAAGTGATGGGAAAGTCATGAGCCACAAAACAGAAAAAATACATGTGTTAAATAATTGAGTCCTTTGTAGAGCTAACTTATTATCTGTTCTCTTCTGGTTTTAATTACTATTGTGCACTTCTGTTTTCTGAGAACTAAAGCTTCCTCAGAATTCTGGAATAACTTGGGACATTGACTGCTTTTCATAGGCTTTCCTCCAGTGCAGTCAGCTATGGTTCGAGTTTTCCTTTTTGCAATTTGAACAAGATAAATTACAGTTTTAATTGGATAAAAGGTGACAGGCAGGTGATGTTACAAAAAGGCAATAGATTAAAAAAAAGTGGAACTCTGAAGCAAATGGAATAACATAAGGAGGAGTAGTTAATGAGATGTGGAATAATTTAATAAGCCTGGAACAGAGAATTTAGAATACAAAATAAAATTATGGTAGTGCTTAAAGTTTTAGCCTGTTTAATCTAAAATAATTTCTTCAGAAATCTTATTTATTTTCATCTTAGTTACAGGAACACACTTAAAAGAAGGGAATACCTTAATTATAAATATGTTTGTATCCTTGTTGTACTGTGAAGGATGTCTACTTTGAAAAGTCCCATGCCTCATGTCTGCCACAAGAAATGCACAAAAACTAACATACGCTTAAGGGAATTTTTCATCTCTTGGAGTCAGGTTGAATCTGCAGCTTTCTTAAGGAAACCACAGTTCCGGGAATTTTCTAACTTTTCATGAGCATTTAGACTGGTCTCCGAGATTGAAATGGACCTCAGGTGCCCAAAGCAACTCTCAGAAATGACCCAACCTCTTTTGGTTTATTTAGAGTGATGGAGACTGATCTGTTTCTTATTTGTAAGCTAATTTGAACTTGGTATCAGAGCTTGATCCTAAATGAATCAAGATATAGAGAGAAGAGTCTATGTTGGCATCAAGAGCAAAATTAGAAGATATAATCCTCAAATCACAAGAATTTTTCTCTTCTTTAATTGTACATACATTGGTTTCTGTTTTGCCTGGAGCTTAGGGTAGTGTGGGATCAAACTTGGTACCAACTGTTTGTGAAAAATGAGCATGACTGTTTGAGAGAAAATAATGTCACATACTACTATAAGAATTCTAAGATGAAGAGTGATTTTGGAAGTGAAGGTATGTTTTATTATTAGGACAACCTAGAAGTATTTCATTTACCATAAAAGTCAAAGAAACAGACTTAGATTGTGTCAGTGCTTCGGGGATAGTGGCTATATAAAGGTTTATAAAATTAAGGGAATTTATGAACAGAGTGAGTAACAATCAGGTATATTACACTTATAATTGTCTTTGAATTGAAATGGCATGATACAGTGGTTAAGACCATATGGCCTGTGGGTTAAGATTTCTTGGGTTCAAATCCCAGCTTTACCATTTGTTAGTGATGAGGTCTTGGGCAAGTTAGTGTCCTTAAGTTCTTATTAACTGTTTTGTTTGTTTGTTTGTTTTGGTGGGGGTGGGGTGGAGGTAAGGTGGCATCAAATGAGATACTTCATATAGATACCAATATCATGGTAGAGTATTGATGTTATTGTCACTAAAGTATTTTTTCAAGCAACTTTGTTATCCTTAGCTTTCTATTCCCTGTCGTGGTCATGTAAGTCATGAGGTTAAAAACAAACAAACCTGAGTGAGTATTTTCTTTGATTCAGAGGAATACAAGGAGACCGTATGCACTAAACTTTAAACTTTTAACTGCTCACATTTAGCTTCGCACATAAGCCTTGAAAGAATAACACCCATCTTGAAATTTCAAAATTAAAAAATTAAATTCCGTTAACCTTGGGTGGAAATTTGGAGTTTTAGAATTCGTCAGAATCTCTTAAGCCTCTGGAATGTTGTTAAGGCAGCCCTGACTCAGTGTGCCCTGCCTGTAGGTCAGGTTAATGGGGGCTGCTGGGGCAGTGACCAGAATGTGTACTTCCATAGTGACAATTGTAGTTCATGTAGAAAGGAAGATGGGCGTACTTTAATTTTCTAAGTGATCTGAAGTATCTGGAAATACAGTAGACATTTTCAGTCTTGAATGCTGTTTTGGTACCAGTGTCTGTTAGCATCCAGTGGTATCACTGAGGGTTATATGTAAGCTCTTACTCCATTTTTTTTTTTTTTTTTTGATAGCTGTTACTGCTTTAGACCCTTTTACATATTTTTAAGATTCTTTACTAATCAACAATATATTTTATTTAACCAGTGGTTAACTTGTGTGACAGAAGTTTCCTTATGAACCATTCATCTCCCTTAAACATTCCTATGTCTTTTGACATGTAAATCCCTAAATGACTTAGTTTTAATCACAAGACTAAAATCTGGATTAAGGAAAATCAAATTTGGTAGAGACATTTTATGTATAGTTAAAACTGCTGCTGTTTAATTATCCCTCTTTCTATAGAAAAGGAACCTTGACAGTAGTTGTTCAGAAACATTTGAAATTTTTATATTAAGTTGGGTACAATTTAATTGGACAAAATAAAGTATTATATGTGTTCAATAAATAGTTTAAAAATTATGTGCCTGAAGAATGGAAAGTGGTTGTTGTTGGTAAAGATCTTTTAGAAAGCTTGAAGAGTCATCCCTTCCACTGCTGTATCAGAATCTTTGGGAAGGTCTGCTTGGGAATCTCCATTTTAAGAAGCTCCTTAGGAGATTTTTATGCACACTGAAGTTTTAGACCCACTGCTGAATTCTCTATTGACAGCTTTAGGATATGGGCTTCTGCTCTTCTGATAGAAGCTACTCTTCCCCAGTTGGGGGAAGAACAGGGGTGAGCTGAGGCAGCCCTTCCTGATGCCCTGCCATGCTCTGTGCTGGGAAATTTCCAAAGCTATCAGTGTTTTGCGTCCTCTTTCAACTGACACTCCTGTGGTGAAGGAACATGTCACGTTAATGGTGATGCCCAACCCAGAGCCTTCACGTGTTTCCTAAAACGTTAATACTTCCTAGCAGGGGAGGAAATTGCAGGTGAGGAAACGTAAGAGAGATTAAGTGGTCTTCTGGAGCCAGGACTGGAACTGAGGTTGATTTGATTTTAATGCCCAGACTCTTTTCTTTCTGTCTTTTTTTTTTGCTGCGCCGAGCAGTTTGTGGGCTCTTAGTTTCTCAACGGGGATTCAACCCGGGCCCCGGCAGTAAAAGTACCATGTCCTAACCACTGAACCGCCAGGTAATTCACTACTTTTTTTTTTTTTTTTAAGCCCAGACTCTTTGATTTACAATATTATATAAATTTCAGGTGTACAGCTTAGTGATTCACACTTTTTATAAAGCCCAGAGTCTTACACTATCCTAGCTACCCTCCTTTTAGTGGAAAGAACGATGGGTTGTCGGTTAAGGTAGCCTTGGGTTGGAAGGATGCCTCTATCATTTACTGGCTTCACTAGCGACTTTACACATCCCCAAATTCAGTGTCCTCATCTGAAAAGCAGGCATGAAGATTGTAAAATTCTAAGGTTATTGTGAGGATTAATCTACCACATTTTTAGAGTGCTTCAGCGTATTTTTATAGTTCTGTCCCAGAGTAGGCATTCTAATAAATGATGACTGTTATTCCACAACTTAAGGGAAGGCGAGTGTGCCTTATGGAATGAACCAATTTTAGGCTAAATGAGTTTGTCAGATTATGAAATGTATGTTTTCCTATTCTGATGTGGTGTGATAACTAGAAACAAGGAAGGTGCTGGATGTGTGAAGGGGTTTTCTTGTGGGAAAACAATGTAGATCTCTATTTTTTATCTAGTACCCATATCCTGGTAAATTCTAAATTTGATTCTAGCCCAGACCCTTCCTATAGCTCCAGCCTCTAGTAGTAGCTCCAGATGTTTCTGTTGAAATGCCCACAGGATGTTTCCATCAGCTAACCCCTTAACACGTCCAAGTCTAAACTTGGGCTCTTCCTTCCAACACCTGCACCCTTCTGTTAGGGTTCCCTACATCAATGAATGGAATTGCTCTCCATCTGCATCCTCCACAAAATCTAATCTTCCATCAAAATCTGCTGATTGTTATCCCGTGTCTCTTTCTGCCTTCTCATCTTTGTCTTCCGCACCATCACCTTAGTCTACGCTACTGTCACCTCACACTCAACTCCTCCCCTGCCTTTCTCTTGCCCCCTCCATGATTCTGCCACATTGGATATTTTTTCAACATACAGTTGGTTGTCATACCTTATTTAAAACCCTTCAGGAATTTTGCCTTATTCACTTACTCTGCCTTTTTTGTTTCACGTACATTCCCTCTTTAGCTGTGGCTGGCCTCTTTGCTTCTCTTTCCTGACTTTGAATGTGCTTCTCTCATAAGTGCTTTTAGACCTTTGCACTTGATGTGCCCAGATTTGAACACTTCCCATACCTTTCAGATCTCATCTCAGTCTTACTTTAGGTCTTTGCTGCTCTCTGGGATACATCAAGTCTCCTGTTATAAAATCTCATGGTGGGGAATTTCCCATATTTTTAGTAGCATTTATCTCTGTTTGCAATTATGTATTTGCATGGTTGTTGGATACTATTTGGTTCTCCAAATAAAATGTAAGTTCTGTGAGACAATTTCAGCATCTACAAAGGCCTAGAACAGCCCTGACAGCAGATGAGAAATATTAAATGACTGACTGAACTACATAACTAGGCAATTAAAAGACAATCTTTTAGAACTAAAAGATTAGTTCTAAAGTGAGGTAAGTACACATGAAGTCACAGTGTTGGCAGGTTAAGCATTGTTACTTGGGAATACGTTTGTTATTGCAGCATTGGTTTCATTAGCCTCTAATTTTACTTAAAGACTAGTAGTGTTTTGAATTTTGAATTTCCGAGTACAGATTAAGAGCTTCCAGAAGTTGATTGTACTTTAATGACTTTTAGAGTCAAAACTTTCCCCTTTCCTCACATCTGGACAGTATTTGAAGTTCACAATTTAAAAAAGATATAGTTGGTTGTGTGCTCCTTGATGTTTACTATATGGAATGTATTTATTTATGTTATTTGCCTAAGGCATAAAATTTTTAAAATGCTACCAAAACTTACGAAGACAAGAAATCATAGATGTTATAAAAGGTTTTTTCAGCTCTTATAAAAGTTAGAAAAAAATGAAGAAGATTAATATGATATTGGAATTGTGCTTTTATGTTACTTTTTGGTATTTGGACCTTAATTTACTGTATGATTATTGTTAGCAGATTGAAATGTTCTTGTGAAAACTCTTAAGGCTGTAGTATTTTCTTGAAAATTGGTTTAGTACTGTTGTTTACATTGTAAAATTAGTGCTTTCAATAAGATTTTGGTTTCCATCTATCCTGAATTCTCCTTAGGAGTGCACAACTTCAAAAATAAAGAGGCGCAGTCAGCAGAAAAAAGAGGTGGTCTGAGCATTTATGTGTTAAATATGCATGTTAATTAGGAAAAAAATTAGAAAAATATGAAAACAGATGTTACATAAATTATTGCAGTCCCAGGGCAGCAGTAACTTATACACTGACAGTAATTTTTATATGTGCATGTGTATGTCTATTTCTAGATTTCTCAATGTTTATGCAATTCCGTAGAGAATAACTAGAAGAATGGTATATCCTTTCAGTGAGACAATGGTAAACATTCCTTCTGCATGTGGCTTGCTGAGCGAGTCTAGGCATAACATACACTTTTCCTGTACAGATAGCCTTCCGTGTTTCCTAATTCTTCCTGTAGTCTTCTTCCTTCCTTCTTGGTTTCTTTGATAGTATGTCAATGGAATCTTTTATTGGATTATGTCCTGTCAAAACAATAAGGTAAATCATGATCCCAGCAGTGTAAGAAATGTAAAATTGACTGGGATGTAAAGTATGTGTTTAGAAACAAAGCAAATCACAACTACTGAGGACACTGATTGTAGTGTCACTTTTTCTTTGGCTACTGTCATACTTTCTGAAGAAATAGCCATCATTCTCTGAACAGTATTGACACAGTAGTGTGACAATCTATACTAAGTGTTTCATAAACACACATTTATCAAATACACATATATTGGAATAATTGAAAGATACTTGAATGTCTTTCACTCTAAAGAGACATCCATAATATAAAAATGGTTTATATTTTTACAAGGGAATGATGAGAAATAGAGACATGCTTTATTTCAGTGGTGTGGCGATTTTTAGTTCAACCATGGAGAAAAAACCATGTGACTATATTGCTGTCCAAGGAGCTGCTGACAATATCTAGATATTTTCCATACATAGATTATATAATTTAGCAACATGTTGTTTGTAACTTTTCAGATGAGATTGAAAGTTAAAATAAGGAAATCCTCCATCAGAATGTAATAAATCATCCTCTTTATCAAATGAACAAACAAAACATGAACTATATTCAGTATAGGGGCACAGAACAGTTTCCTTAAATCTGTCTGGAGATCAATGCTGCATTCATTGGTATTCTTCAGAAATCATACTTTGTTATTTGGTTTTAGTAGCATATGATGCTCAAATGTGTTTTAAGTAATTAATTTTTTTTGAATCCCAGTAGGTTTCAGATACATCTATTATCATAATGTTTTTCAAAAGTTCTGTGTTTTTGATTTATATTTTACCTAACTACTGTTGTCCTTTTGTACATATGCTGAGTCACCAGTAAGCTGTAACAGGTTATTGGGAGTAAAGTAAACTGATACTTTAGAATCAAATCTAGAAAAGAGTGATAATAATACATTTAGTAATTTATTATAATTTAGAGGTTCTTTACCTAAATTAGATATTTAAGAAATTCCGTTGTTTTTGATTTTATGTAGAGATACATACATCTATGTCAGATATGATTTGTGGAAGTAGATTGAAGTATATTACTAAAGATGATAAATGTTTTTCTACAGGCAAAAAGGCTATGGAAATTAATTTTTAATTCACAAATAATATTTACTTGCCACACTGATACATCTGTATTCTAATTTTACGTTTTATTTATGCTTTGGAATTCATTTTCAGTGGAATTTTTTTTCACATTTGTTTGCAAATGTTAGATTTCCATTTTTTATTTTATGTGATTTTAATACTTGATATTATTTTACTATGTATTAGTAGTGTATTTCTTATTTGAACACTTATTTCATTTCAGTGAAACAAAGTGATAACAGGTGATTTGTTTTATATTGAGGTGTTTTAGGTTTTTTTTTGTATTATAATGCTTTTTATTGTAGGCATTATAAAGTGAGTTTCTTCTAGGAGCTAAAATAGATGATTGAAAGAGTGATTAAAGAGTAAGCTAACATTTGTCCCCTAAGAGCCAAAAATATTATGACATAAACTTTTTCAGCTTGCTTTTTGCATTGATGGCTTTGGTTTAGGGTTCCTTTGCTTAGGGAGAGGATATTTGAAGCTATTTTATTTATTTATTTTTCTAGGTATTTGCTGTTTTTCCTGCATCTCAGTTGAGGGATAACTCAGCTATCTCTATTTCTTGATTCTTTACTTCCGATTGGCCAACCAAGACTTTTATTTGGCAAACTCTGTTGTACAGAGCCTGACGTCATCTATGACCCATAACAAGAGCACGCGTTTTCAAGTGTCAATTAGATTTGTGGATCAATAAAGTTTTCTTGAAAGGTAAGTGTATATTTATTCAAAACGTACATTTAAAAATTCAGTACTATCATCAGCTGTCTTAGTCTGTTCGGGCTTTTGTAACAAAAATCCCATAGACTGGGTGACTTATAAATAACAAAAATTTATTTTTCACTGTTTTGGAGGCTAGGAAGTCTAAGATCAAGGTGCCAGCAAATTTGGTGTCTGGTGAGGACCCACTTGCTGGTTCATAGATGGATGTCTTCTTGCTGTGTCTTCACTTGGTGGAAGGAATGAGAGAGCTCTCTAGGGTCTCTTGTTTATAAGGGCACTAATCCCATTCATGAGGGCTCCACCCTCGTGACCTAATCGCTTCCCAAAGGCCTCACTCCTAATACCGTTACACTTGGAATTAAGATTTCAGCATATGAGTTTTGGGGGGTGATAAACATTCATTTCATAATAATACCCTCATTATAGTTACAGTAATGTGTTTTATAGATTTGTGTACAAAAAATGTGTGTGGGTGTGTATGTGTGTGTTTATACACTGCTGCCAGGTTTAGATTGCAGGCTCTTTCAGGGAATAATGTTGCCCTCTAACACAGAGTTCCCTGATCAGTTTCTTTCCACTTATATATCTACCCACCAGCTTCCAATCTCTTCCTTTTCTTCATTGTTTTCCTTCTCTTTTAATTGAGCCTGCGTGAGGGCTTTAAAAATATTTTCCCACCAGCAGACTTTTAGCACTTTTCTTACTGAATACTTTTTGTTCCATATTTCTTTTCCTTCCCTTTTCGTCTTTCCTTCTTTCCTACCTTCCTACCTCCTTACCTCCCAACCTTCATTAAATTTGTTGGAGTTGTGAAATTAGAATGATTGAACTTAGCATTGAAGGTATCTCAGATAGGTAGCATTCACATTTTTTTTTTTAACCACAACCCATAGTAAGAAATAAATTTTATACTTATGAGCCATTTCCCACAGGTATAAATGGACAAATGAAACAAACAAGAGTTAAAACCATTCTACCCTGGCTACCTTGAATGTATGCTGTGCGCTCTATTCTATTACATTTTTTTTTGGGTATATTTCATTTAATATATGCTGATACCCATAATTAAATTTACTTCCCTATCCAATAGTGGATCACCTTTGCAATTTCAGAAGTCATACTTTAGATCACTTGTATGTTTGTTCATGACTGACTTGTAGGGAAAATAAATGGAATCAGGCAGTTTGTTTTCTGTTTCAGTCAAGCTGCCTTTTCTTCTGCCTCCCCTGTGCTTCTCATTTCTTTTGATTCATTACAAGTTATCAAATAACTTGGGGAAAGAACTGTGTAACTGCTGGGAAATACTAGAGCACTTACAGGTTCTTCTGTAGTAAGAACACAGATACCAATGGTCATATCTCAAAATATAAAAGGAAGATAAATCTTTGATAGAATCATTCCTCTATAGTAAGGTGTATATTTCTTTATTCTCTTCTTGTTCTTTCTATCTATGTAAATTGTATGTGCATGCTGATGCTCTCAAATCATTCTTGGTTTAAAACATTTTAAACTTCCAAAGTCTTTTACATCAGCTTAGAATAACAGATTTTTCCCCAAAGTGGTCTATTCTAGTGCTCCTTCCCATTTCGTTTAACATTTTTATCCTTTTAATAAGTTGCAAACATTTAAAAATTGTGAATGTAATATATTTTATTAGAAAGTTTGGTATATGCAGAAAAGTAAAAAGAAGATAAAAATGATCCCTAATCCAATGCAGCTAAAGCAGTTCTAAGAGGAAAGTTCATAGCCATAAACACCTACGTTAAGAAAGGAAAGCTCAAGGGTGTCCACTCTCATCACTTTTATTCAACATAGTTTTGGAAGTTCTAGCCTGAGCAATCAGAGAAGAAAAAGAAATAAAAGGAATCCAAATTAGAAAGGAAGTAAAACTGTCACTGTTTGCAGATGACATGATAGTATACATAGGATATCCTAAAGTCACCACCAGAAAACTGCTAGAGCTCGTCAGTGAATTTGGTAAAGTTGCAGGATGCAAAATTAACATACAGAAATCTGTTGCATTCCTATACACTAACAATGAACTATCTGAGAGAGAAAATAAGAAAACAATCCCATTCACCATCTCATCAAAAAGAGTAAAATACCTAGGAACAAACCTAACTAAGGAGGTAAAAGACCTGTACTCAGAAAACTATCAATATGAGATACTAATGAAAGAAATTGACAATGACACAAACAGATGGAAAGATGTATCATGTTCTTGGATTGGAAGAATTAATATTGTTAAAATGACCATACTACCACAGGCAATCTTACAGATTCAGTGCAGTCCCTATCAAAATACCAGTGGCATTTTTCACAGAACTAGAACAAATAATTTTTAAATTGGTATGGAAACACCAAAGACCCCAAATAGCCAAAACAAATTTGAGAAAGAAGCAACGAGCTGGAGGAATCATGCCTCCTGACTTTAGACTATGCTACAAAGCTTTGATAATTAAAAAAGACTCATACATCAATGCAACAGAATAGAGAGCCCAGAAATAAACTCATGTGCTTATGGTCAGTTAATCTACGACAAAGGAGGCACAAATATACTACAGAGAAAAGAGAGTCTCTTCAATAAGTGGTATTGGGAAAACTGGACAGCTACATGTGAAAGAATGAAATTAGAACATTCTCTAATACCACATACAAAAATAAACTCAAAATGGATTAAAGACCTAAATGTAAGACTGGATATTATAAAACTCCTAGAGGAAAACATAGGCAGAACACTCTGACATAAATTGCAGCAATATTTTTTTGGCTCCATCTCCTAAAGCAAAGGAAAGAAAAGCAAATATCAACATACAGGATCTAATTAAACTTACAAGTTTTTGCACAGCAATGGAAACCATCAACAAAATGAAAAGACAACTTACTGAATGGGAGAAGATATTTGCAAATGATATGACCAATAAGGGGTTAATATCCAACATATATACGTAGCTCATAGAACTCAACATCAAAAAAACAACCTGATTAAATAACGGGCAGATGAACTGAATAGACATTTTTCCAAAGAGGAAATGAAGATGGCCAACAGGCACATGAAAAGATGCTCAACATCACTAATAATCAGTGAAATGCAAATCAAAACCACGATAAGGTATCACTTCACACCTGTCAGAATGGCTATCATCAAAAAGGACACAAATAACAAATGTTGGCAAAGATGTGGAGGAAACGGAACCCCTGTACACTGTTGGTGAGAATGTAAATTTGTGCGACCACTGTGGAAAACAGTTTGGAGGTTTCTCAAAAAATTAAAAAAAAGAACTACCACATGGCTCAGCAGTTCCACTCCTGGGTGTGTATTTGAAAAAAACAAAAACACTATGTCAAAAAGATACATGCACCGGAGTGTTCATTGCAACATTATTTACACTTGCCAGGGTATGGAAGCAACTCAAGTGCCCATCAACAGATGAATGGATAAAGAAGATATTTTGTGTGTGTACACACACACACACACACACACTGGAATACTACTTAAAAAATGATAAAATTTGCCATTTGCAGCAACATGGCTGGTCTTGGAGGGCATTATGCTAAGTGAAGTAAGTCAGACAGAGAAAGACAAATACTGTTAGGTACTACTTACATGTGGAATCTAAAAAAATACAACAAAATTAGTGAATAAAACAAAAAAGAAGCAGAGTCACAGATATAAAGAACAAACTAGTGTTTACCAGCTGGGAGAGGGAAGGGGGAAGGGGCAATATGGGGGTGGGGATAAAAAGGATTATTATAGGATTATATGAAATCATGAGTGTGAAACTTCTGAAAATTGTAAAGCACTATAAAAACTGAGGAATCTTTCATTCAATGGAAAAAAGAAAAACCGCACACATAAAAAAAAGGAAAAGAAAGCCTAAGTAAATAACCTAAAATTACATCTCAAGAAATGAAAATAGAACAAACTAAGCATAAAATTAGTAGAAGAATAGAAAAAAAGAGCACAAATAAATGAAGTAGAGATTAAAATAACAACAGAAAATATCAATGAAACCAAAGCTGTTGTTTTGAAAAACATAAAGTAGACACAACTTTAGCTAGATATCCAAAGGGCAGGGTGGAAAAAAACTGACACCACTGAAATACAGAGGTTCATAAGAAACTGCTGTTAAGTTATTTACCAACAAATTGGACAACCTAGAAGAAATGGTTGAATTTCTAGAAATATACAACCTATCAATCATGAAGAAAGAGAAAATCTGAATAGTCCAATAGTAAGGAGATAGAATCAGTAATCCAAAACTTCCCAGCAAAGTCCTGGACCAGATGGCTTCACTGGTGAATTCTGCCAAACATTTAAAGTAGAATTAATGTCAAACCTTCTCAAACTCTCCCCAAAAATAGAAGAGGAGGGAACACGTCTGTTTTATCAGGCGAGCATTACCCTGATACCAAAACCAGGCATGGACACTACAAGAAAAGAAAATTACACACCAGTATTCCTGATGAACACAGATGCAGAAATCCTCAGCAAACTATATTGAACCAAATTCAACAGCACATTAAAAGGATCACACACCATGATCAAGTGGGATTTTTTCCAGGGATACAAGTATGGTTCATTATCCACAAATCAATGTGATACACCACAGTGATAAAATGAAGGATAAAAATCATGTGATCATCTCAGTAGATGCAGAAAGAGCATTTGACAAAATTCAACATCATGGTATGAACTTTCAACAAACTGGGTATAGAGGGAATATATTAATAAAGACCACATATGAGAAACCCATAGCTAACATCATACTTTATGGTGACAAGCTGAAAGCTTTTTTTCTGAGATCAGGAATATGACAAGAATGCCCAAACTTGTTGCCCCGCCCCCAAAAAGAACCTGAGTGTTATTTTCTTGGGCTATTTATCAGGGTTGTTTTTTGCAGTGAGTAGCCATGAGAAACAAGATGGTGTTTCCCATATTCAAAGAAACAATCTCACCAATTTTATTTGACATAGTCCTGGAAGTTCCAGCCAGAGCAATCAAAACAAACAACCGAAAACCAAAAAAAAAAAAAAAAACCCGAAGTATTCAGATCAGAAAGGAAGAAATAAAACAGAGGTATGATATTATATGTAGAAAACTCCACCAAAAAAACTGCCACAACTAATAAACACATTCAGTAAATTTGCAGGATACACAATCAATATATAAAAATCTGTTGCATTTCTATACACTAACAATGGACTATCAGAAAGAGAAATTAAGGAAACAGTCCCATTTACAATTGCATCAAAAAGAATAAAACTCAGGAATAAATTTAACCAAGGAGGTGAAAGATATGTATACTAAATATTTTAAGACATTGATGAAAGAAATTGAAGTAGACACAAATAAATAGAAAAATAGTCTGTGCTCATGGATTGGAAGAATTGATATTGTTAAAATGTTCATACTACCCAAAGCAATCTACAGATTCAATGAAATCTCTATCAGAAGCCCAACGGCATTTTTCACATAAATAGAAAAAGCTATCCTAAAATTTGTATGGAACCACAAAATACCCTGAATAGCCAAAGCACTCTTGAGAAAGAAGAAGAAAGCTGAAGGCATCATACTTCTTGATTTCAAATTATATTACAAAGGTACGTAATCTAACCAGTATGGTATTAGCATAAAAACAGACATATAGACTAATGGAAAAGAATTGTGAGCCCAGAAATAAACCACACATAGATGGTCAATTAATTTATAGCAAAAGATCTAAGAATATTCACTGGGGAAAGGATAGTCTCTTTTAATAAACGGTGTTGGGAAAATTGGACAGTCTCAGGCAAAAGAATGAAATTGGACCGCTATCTTACACAATACACAAAAATCAACTCCAAATAGATTAAAGACTTGAACAGAAAACCTTGACCATAATAACTCCTAGAAGCAGATGTGGTAAGGTGCTTGACATTGGTCCTGGCAATGCTTTTTTTGTTTTTTAAATTTGACACCAAAAGCAGAGGCAAAAAAAGCGTAAATCAGTAAGTGGGCAGGAGTATGTCAAAGTAAAAAGCAACACAGTATACACTTTAAATATCTTACATTTTATTATATTATATTGAGGTCAGTCGTACATCAGTAGAGCTGAAAAAATAAAAGATAAAAATAATGTAAAACAGAAACAAGCAAAAAATCCCTACTCCTATCTTCTGGTGATGAACTGATGTAATAGATGAAAAATATAACATTTTAAAAAATTTTACTTGGATTTAACAGAGGGGAAAAAATGAAATGAAACTTAAATGATTAGTGAATCTGAGATAAATGTTCCTTCAAATCATAAATATTTGATCCTAAGAGCCTTCCAATATGAAAGAAGATTATGGAAATCTTTAAATACTCTGGAAATAAGAAAATATGAAAAGACTGATCTAAAAGTAGAATATCTTTTTTTTAGAATAATTTATTGAGGTGAAATTTATGTAACATAAAATTAAGTGAATAATTCAGTAGAACCCACCACCTCTCTCTAGTTACACACATTTCCATCACTCCAAGGTAGAACGCCTTACTTTTTAAACAGTTTCTCCTCATTCTGACCTCCTCCCAACTCCTGGTATCCATCAGTCTGTATTCTGTCTCTAAGGATTTATCTATTTTGAGTATTTCATATAAATGGAATCATGTAGTACATGACCTTTTATGTTTGGCTTTCACTTGTAGTACTGTTTTCAAGGTTCATCCGTATTGTAGCATGTGTCAGTTATGTGTCAGTACTTTATGCATTTTCACAGCTGAGTAATATTCCATTGTATATATAATTGTTTGGTTTGCTTCCACCTTTTGGCTCTTGTGAGTAGTGCTTCTGTGGATTTAGGTGCACATGTTCTTATTTGAGCACCTGTTTTCAGTTCTGTTAGGTATATACCTAGGAGTATAATTGCTGGGTCATGTTGTAATTTTTTATTTACCTTTTTGAGGAACCAACAAGTTGTTTTCCACAGTGGCTGTAGCCTTTTATGTTCCCACCAGCAATGTGTGAGGGTTCCAGTTTCTCCACATGTTGTCAAAACTTGTTATTTTCCTTTTTTTTGTTTTTTTGATAATCAGAATATGATAGTGATAAATGACTTTCAGCAAAGTAACATTGTAGAGAGGTGATTATATTCATTATTTCTAATATAGTGATTATATATCAATTCAGAGTATCACTTAATTCTGCGTTCCGTGCAGAATTAACTGACCAGTAGAAATTGTTTTCCAGAACAAAAGATTTCTTAGTTTTCTTCATCTTCTCAAAATCATACTGTATTTTGCTTCATATTTATACCATTTTTTTCCCCCGCATGTGTGTATAGTTCTTTGTTTTTACCAGAGTTTTAAATTACCATTCTTTTCGCTTAATGC
Source organism: Eubalaena glacialis (assembly GCF_028564815.1). Taxonomy (NCBI): domain Eukaryota; kingdom Metazoa; phylum Chordata; class Mammalia; order Artiodactyla; family Balaenidae; genus Eubalaena; species Eubalaena glacialis. The sequence continues at coordinate 143,914,118 of NC_083721.1, read as the reverse complement.
TCATAGGAGGTCTGCGTCTCTCCATTTATGGATAGCACACCACAACTGTACTTTTAGGCTTTAAAATGTATGATTTTAAATCGTAAAATAAATTTTTGTTAGGTTACCTACTGTCTTGTTGAAGAAATACATCACTTAACCTGGACCTTCTGTTTTAGTATGGACCAGAGCTTCGTTGGCCTTTTGCGGAACTGTTACACTCATTTCTTTTCATTTTATTTCTGGGTTAGTTCTAATGATTCTTGTGTCCCATTGTCACAATTTAAATAAATTTTCAGAAGGTTAAATGGTGCAAGATGAATTTTCTGAGTTATGCATATTAGAAAATATTTTTATTCTCACAGTTGATTGATAATTTATCTGGGTATATATTAGTATTTCTAGATTTAAAATAATTTTCCTCAGAACTTTGAAGACTTTGCTCAGTTTGTTTCTAACATCCATTATTCCTCCTGAGAAATTTGAAGCCAGTCTTACTCATTGAAGAGTTTTCTAGGAGATATTAACAATGAAAACAAAATAGAGAAAAATTCATGATTTGATTACGCTTGCTTTTTAGTGTAGAGAGGTTGACAAGAAGCAAGATAAATAAGTAAAATATGTAGTCAGTTAGATAGTGGGGCTATAAAGGAAAATAAAGCAAGGAGGGGAGGTTAGAGAGTTAATAGCATAGGGGGGCTGATGGAAATTGTAAATAGGGTGGTCAGGGAGTACCTCCCTGAGCACGGAACACTGTAGTAAATGTCAGATGGAGGTGACGGAGTGAGCACCTCAAGCAGAGTGAACAAGTAGTACAAAGGCCCTGATATAGGAATATTACTGATGTGTTCAGGGAACAACAGAGAGGTCAGTGTGGCTGCAGCAATGTGAGGAGAGAGTAGTAGGGATTAAATTAGAGAGATAACTGGAAATCTAGTCTTTTAGAGACGTGCATTTTGCTTTTATTCTGAATGAGATGGGAAGTTACTGGCAAGTAAGTATCAACATCTGATGTATCGTTTAAAAGAATTACCTTCTGCCTGGTTGAGAAAGGATTGTAGAGGGAGCAAGGGCAGAAGCAGAGGGAGCAAGGGCAGAAGCAGAGGGACGGTGCAGAAGGTTAGAGGTGAGAGGTGACTGTGGTTTGAACAACAGGATTTGCTGATGGATTGGATTTGAGTTAGGAGTGAAGGCGGGGAGTCAAATACGCCTCTGGTAATGTTTTTGGTCTGAATAACTAGGAAGATAAGAGTTTTATTTAATGAAGAAGGGGAAGCTTATAAAAGGAGTACACTGGGGGAGAAGGTCAGGCGTTTGGTTCTGGACATGCTAAGTTGAAGATGTTTATTAGACATTTAAGTGGCGAGGTCAAGGAGACAGATGCTGTCCCAGAGTTCAGGGGAAAGGTCTGAGATGAAGAAAAAGCTGTGAAAGTTATCAATTGTGGATGGTATTTTTAAAGGGGTAATATTGGCGCAATCCAGTAGATACAGCTAGAGGCAACTGAAGGCCCCAGCTTTGGGGCCCTTTACATCTAGGGGTCAGGAGAAGAGGAATTAGTTGAGGAGGCCAGGGAAGGAAAAACGAGCTAGGTAAAAGGAAAACTCCTTTGGCTTTCGGAATACCTGAAAGCTCAGGAAGCTAAGTAATGTAAATGTGCCAAGGAAGGGGAGTGATCATCCGTGGCACATGCTGCTGAAACGTGAAGTTTTACATGAACTGTGAATTGATTGTTGGATTTAGCAGTGGGAGGTCATTGGTGACTTTGAGAAGAGCAGTTTCATTGGAGGACAGAAGTCATACTGGAGTGGGTTCAGGGTGGAGTGAGTTCAAGGTGGAGTGGGAGGAGAAACATATGTGGCAACTTAAGGGGAAAGTTGGTCAAGAGAGGATTTTTTTTTTTTGAGTAGAAGAGAAGCAGCATACATCAATATTGAGGATGCCCCAATAAAGAGGAGTAAACTGATGATACAGGAAAGAGTAGTGAATTGCTGAAGCAAGGCGCACAAGTGGAGAGACTGGCCTTAGGTAGGAGCATGGGTGGTTTATCCTTAATAATAGGAAGGCAGGCAGCACACACAGGCACAGATCCATCTGTAAAAGTCTTCGGTCAAGCTTTGTGTTACTTCCGGGATATGTCACATACCAGAAGCGTCACGACTAGCTGCCTCCCACTTCTTTAGGCTTGTCCTGTTCAGCTTACCGCTTTGTGATTTTTATTGTAGTAACGTAGATGAATGGTGGTTTCCAGTTTAGGAATTTTGTATTTTAAAAAATTCTGTTACTATAATGAAGACATACAACAAGCATTTATGAAGGATGCACCTCTTGAAGTTTTTGAAAAATCTCAAATGTGTAAATATTTCTGGAGTATGTTCTAGAGAACCACCAAGCTACATAAGGATCAGAAGCAGAAATGCTTTCTCACACCAGCCTTAGGCAGCTTGTGCTTCAAATTTACTTATCAGAAAAATGATAAATTACTTCGTGTCCTGGATTGCTTGAACAAGGGTGAAATCATGAATGTAAAAATCTACGAATGCCTGGAGACTATTGTGTTCCTTCTGACTCATATTTCTCCCAGTCACCTCAGCGCAGGAGCACACTTGATAAATACGGGATACAGTGATAGCGTTAGAGTTCCAGCATTTTCTTCCTGGTATAAGGTGATCTCTGGGATCACTGTCATGTGTTTCTGTAATGGAATAATGTTGCTCTTCCTACCCATTCTTGCTCAAGTTCCCAGTTCTCGATAGTGATATAACTTCCCCTCTGGCTGTAGGAACTGCTCATGTTGTCTTGGGACATGATTCAAGCAGCGTGTTTGCTGTGCTCCAGTACTGTAGAGTTTAAGTTAGGAAGGATAACAGGTGGGAAAGGAATTAGGTGACCCTTGAACAAGACAGGTTTGAACTGCATAGGTCCATCTATACGTGGATTTTTTCAATATAAATATAGTAAATACTGTAGTAGTACACGGTCCATGGTTGGTTGAATCTGCAAAGGCCTAGCAACCTTGTATACAGACAGCCAACTGTAAATTATATTTGAACTAACCCCTGCATTATTCAAGGGTCAGTTGCAATTGTGAGACCAAAAAACTGACTAGCCTTGTGCTTACCTTTCCTCATAGCACCTCTAGTGGGTCCCTCTTGGGTTTAAATAACTAATTTTTATTCTTTGCAGACCCTGCCTTTTCCTAAAACCTGGCACAAGTTCCTTGGTCACTGGACTGGAAGACATTTTTGAGTAATATCTCCTTTATATCCATACATTCACTTGTCTTCCTAGGACACATATACTGAGAGTCAGTATATTTGGTTTACTGTCAGATTACTTAGTTCTCTGTCTTTGGAAGCACCAACTGTTATGGAAGTAATAATTAGAAATAAGATGACTTCGGCTTCTTATAACTTTATTCTGATTCCCTCTAAAGGCAGGGTCTAGCTTATTGCATTCCCCTTTAAGCAAGAATGAAAGTTCTCTCTCATTTTTCTTTGGTATGTGCCCACATTATATCATGGTCTAACATGTGACATATAACTGTTATTTGTGGTGAGGCTACCCAGTACATCACAGGCTAACTCTGAGAAGGGTCTTCGGTGAGTTCTCCTTTTTACAGGCAAATAGTCAAGGTGTCACAGGCCACTCCTTCACCATCTTCTTGGCTGATTCCCTGTTAAATAACTTTATTATTTAACGTCATTTAACTTGTCTCCTTCCCTGGGCTTCACATATACATTTCTCCAGTAAGCTGCCATTTTGTCATCTGGACTTGGCTTCTGTGTTTAGGTTGTTGACTTAAACCGGTTGCAGTGACTTTCCCTTTATAAGCACAGACTTGTTTTCAAAAATCCCAGCTATCTCATTCTGACACACTTGTGTTCCTTTGCACACTTGTGTTCCTTTGCAAGTTCCATCCTCAAACCTCCAAGTCCATCCTAATAGTTTTTCCAGGTTAAACAAAACAATTAGCATCTCTGTGAGGTTTTATGCTAGTGGCATATTTTGAATAACACTTAAGAATGGTTCTTCCTAAATATTTTTCATTGTAAAACATTTTAAGTGGAGAAGATCTTTGGGAGTGTCAGGAGAAGATGAAAGGGTGATGCTCTATTTATAGACTCTAAAATGTCATCAGCTTCCAGAGTAGCATCAATTTGAATTCATCTATTCATTTGATCAACAAATATTTATTGATTGTTTACGCTATGGCGGGTATTGAGCTAACTCTTAAATATGCCATTTTATGATGTTTTCCTTTTTAAATTGGATGACGTAAGGAGACTCAGTTTTCTTTTTTCTTTCTTTCGTTTTTTTTTTTTTTTTTTTTTTGCCTAGTTCATTGTGAAGTTTTCTAGGTTTTCAATGTACACACACCAGACATAACTCTCACTTTTTGATAATGGAGAAACAGCCAACTCTAGATAAAAATGAAATGTGGAAAATATGGAATCTGCTTCGCTTTCTGTCCCCCTTACTCACTTTTACAGAGACTTATCGGACAGTGAACTTGATCACCACTTTCACCTCCGCTTCCTTGCAGTTTTGCTAGTCTCTGTGGTACCTGCTAGACCTGAAAGGAGCATCATGAACTGGAAGGGAGACGTTAGATGAACACGTAATTAGACAAATAGAAAAGGGGTCCGTTTTACGTGAGAGGTAACTGTATTTCTACTTTACGTAGAAGTTTGAAGTTTTTACTTTAGGTTATTCCCGTTTAGTAATACTTTGTAGGCTGTGAACAGCTAACCCATTTAAAGGGGATTTTTAAAATCTTTAATTTGTAACGATTTGACCATTACGATGCTAATAACATTTTAATATTGTGACAAAATAAGTTTTCCGCTATTAAAAATATGTTTTAAAAATTTTATAAATGCTTAAGAGTTACTTAATCTCTTCAGTGTGTAGGGAATATTGACTGAAGATATCTTGAAAGCCTAAATTACTTGGAATATATTTGAAACCTCTCTTCTCATGTACTTATCTTCAACATATTTTTGGGTCATTTATAGTATAGGCTTAAAGTTTGAAGTTTTACATTTTTAGTCTTACAAAGACTTATAAATATGTTTCTGTTAGTACTATTGGAACTAAATAATTTTATCCACATAATTGTCCTTCAGCTGTAGCTGTCTAGAATAAAATTTCTTGAAATAAGCAGTCATTTTCCATTTGAAATAACCATTTAGAAATGTTTTTCATCTGATAACATGTATTTTATTCTTTATAAATCGCACAGAGGAATTGAAGTATTTATGTATCTAAGGGAGGTTATCAGCTCAAGTTCAATAGTATGTTTGACATTATTAGGCTGAGGATATTTTATAATTAAAAAAATAGGTTTATTACTACTTTTGTAAAATACGTGTACTTTTGTTGTATCTTATGTGTTAATCTCATTTCCTATTGAAGTCACCGATTGAAAGGGAATTGTGTACCAGTGAGGTTCTAAAACCTTGACATTATTTTAATCTGATAACAAATGGGTTTAAGTTCATGTTCTTTCATTTGTTGGCAACAAATCTAAACCTGTATTTTTTGGATTTATGAGGATAAGTCCTGCTTTGGCAATCTTGTAGATCCTCAAGAGAATAGTTAAACAGTGATTAATCATTGTTTCTTCACTGAGTGTGCAGAAAAGAATGGAAAAGCTGCATTTCACACTTCTGAAGCAATTAATCCCCATGATCTTAGCCAGGTTTGTCTTGTAGATAAGTCGGGATACAAAACGCTACCTAATTTATCAATGTATGCATGCCATAAAGTATAAAACACACAATTTATTTCATATCATTTATAGTCAAATGTAAAAAAAGAGTGACTTTGCCATATCCAAGAGTGTTTCCTACATTACCTTCATATAAACTAAGTACCAGAGATTACAATGGGATTCCTGTTTATTGTGCACATCTGGCGCAGTCACTATGCATTTTCTCATTCACTTGCTGGCATTTTTAGTGATTGTGGCATAAATCACCTTGCTAATCAGAAACATAAGTGACGGGAAGTCATCTCCTTTTTTTGAACAATGGGAAAAAACATATGGCTTCTTAGACAGGACTTGGCTGTTATACTATTTATGTGGCATTATATTCTGTATTTAGAATTTCATATTAATTGCAGTGATTTGATTGAAGGCACTGAACACCCAGGGCTCGTGGTCAAAGTATTTGTTTTATATCATTTTCATAACAAGTAAACAAAAAAGGGTAAAATGATATGCCTTGCATTAAAATTTTTTTAAAATAAAAACTACTCTGTGAACAGTTTTAAGATTAAGACAAATTGAAGAAAATATATATATATTTAAAAATGTGTGGATGTTTCTATAGATGCATAGTTATAGTAATTACAAGTTAGTTTTAAATTATACCTATTTCAAGTCACTGCATAGGTAAGAATAAAAATTACTGTCCTTTAAGTGCTAAACTGTAATCGACAGTAGTTTGCTTTTCTGGAAGTACTATTATTTCAAGATGGGTTGCATTTTTGGATGAATTGTTGTTTATTAGTTGGAACCATATACTGCATATACTACAGCTAAAAGAAATTTATATGTGCAATGCAGACTTTAAAGACCACCCTCAGTGAATTTGTTGCTGCTTGGTACAGAATGCTTAGTCTAAATTTGGAGGTTTTTTTTTTTTTTTTTTTTCCTCAATAGGTAACTTACTTCTCAAAAGGTAGTGAATATAATGGCCTTTTATACTTATTTGACTTTATAATAACCTTTCTATCCCTCATCACTTTCCATTTTCTTACGTGGGTGGCAGGAAAAGATTTATTTTGAACGTGTAAATTTCAAATGCAAATTTATTTGTTCGGAGAACGTTATGTCTTTTAAAGTTTGTTTTCTATATTACATTTGACTATAGATTAGTGAGGTCAATTTTTAAATAAATACATCAGAACCTGTTTATTCAAATGTGTGTTATTCCCTTTGAAATAGTCCCCTTGGGAAGATGTATACATAATCCATTAATCAAAGTATTTTAGCAATGCCTCTTTTTGAATTCAGTGGAATTGATGTATAGCTGCTCAAAATGGATATTTTGAAGGGAGATAAGATTCATTTTGTGTATATATGTGCTAGTATTTTTGTTTAAAATCAATCCATCATAATGGCTTGTACTGCAGCTTGTATATATCTTGTAGATAATTGGACTCTCTGAATAGAAATAGAGTTTTAAAAAACTGCCTGAATTTTAAATAAATGGTCATATTTATCCATTTTGTTTTAGAAGTCTTTTATGTTATTGTTTCAAGGACCACCTGCAGTAGGAGTCCACAAATTGAATAAATGCAACATAAGGAGAGGTTGTTTTTCCCCCGCCGTTTCGTTGCTTATTTCAAAAAATGCCACCATCCAGATTCTCTAAGGGAATAGTGTGCTATTTTTTAAAATATATTTATAACTGAATTGAGGCCTTCTTTCTAGATTAAAATTATCCAGTGCTTAAAATTACCTGAAATCTACACCATACTGCCTCAATCCTTGTCCATTTTTATTTCCTTTATGCCTTTAAAGCCTCTTCCCTTTCCTTTTAAAGATCGAGTTGTATTTGTTGTAAAGAATAATTTTTAAAGCATAAAATTTAAAACACACATATGTATTTCCTTTTTCTTTACGAAAATATAAAATTTCTAGGACGACTGGTTGTTAAAATCCAAAAAATAGGCAATTTATGAGACGGCTAAAAGTATCAAAATAGATAAGGAAAAATAAGGAGCTCTATTTTTAGTGACTGAAGACTTTGGAATTTGTTAGTGTTGGAGCTTTGAGGAAAATTTTCTCTCATAAAATGCTTGTGGTAAAAAGTATATTATCCTGAAGTATTTGCTTATTCATCATGTTTATAAAGCCAAGGATTTAATTTCTAAGTGTATATCAATTTTTGAATGAAATTGAACTACCAGTAATGTTGATGTTCACTGCACATTTTCTGTAAAATGTGCTTTTGTTTTCAGAGATCTTGCATTATGTTTTTTTCCTCTAGTCCATTCTTTGTCTTATTTACATTCATACTTTATTGGTACAGATTACCCTCTAATGTAGAGTCTGAATCCAGCGTGGAACTTGCAAGAAAAGTTATTGTTCTTTCTTGCCTGTGTTCTCGTGGCATAAAGAATGGATCCTCCCATTGTAGGGATGACTCTCTGGTGATCCCCAGCCAGGCGGCTTCTTGCTTGCTCTCCTCTCTCTGGCCATTCTTTTCCCACCCTGGTTTCGGTCTGGAAATGCCTTTCGGAATGCCGACAGAGGAGGGATGCCTGCTACTGCCTGATGTGCTGCGGGGTGGGTGATGTGACGCTGCTGGCCTAATCACCCTGGAATTCAGATAAAAAGGGTAATTTGTGAAATATTTCCCCAAAAGGGAGGCTTTCGTTTGTCAGTGGGCAAGCTGCTTTGAGTGACACACATAATTCAGGAATTTTAATGTAAAGTTTTTAATGGAGTATATTAAGTATGAGAAGCATGGAGCACGAAAGGGCAGTGCATGTTTCAATAGTTGTGTGTTTTGTTTTAGTGTTTAAGACTCCTTCTGCGCAGCATGTCCCCAGTGTGGCCCTTGCTTGTGTTCCTTGCAGGGGTTCAGCCACATCTGGGGCGTGGCTGGCCTGCCACTAGTCTTCGTTGTGTAGGAACAAAAGTGAAAATTTTGTAAAGAAAAAATAAAGAGTAAAGAGCCAGACCTGGTGATGCCATCTTGGCTGTTAGAGAAGGAGCATTTCTGAATTCGGCCTGGAGTCTGTTTTGCTTTCGGGTCTAGACCTCTCAGGCCTTGCGTCAGAGACCAGTGGAGACAGAAGGATACCTGGGCTGTAAGAAAAAGAAATTGAGAAAGAACAAGAGAACAAGGAGAAATATAAGATGTTTGGGGACAAGTGGCATGGCCCTTGTACCCTCTAAACTGAGAGTCCAGTAGAAAGGCATTCTTTCCCCTTTTTTGCCACCATCCACTGAGTGACTGGCATTTTACGGACCGCACTGCACTGGCCGTGTTAGAAAGGTGGGGGGAGGGGGGCTGGGTGACAGCGGTGCTGCTGGATAAAGCAGTGGCTAGCGCCCAGTGGAGGGGAAGCAGGCTGCAGCGAATGGGGCCCTGTGGGTGACAGTCGCCACCGGTGATCAGCAGTCCAGAGCAGAGGCAGTACCTGGGGGGGCGGGGGGGAACACATGAGGCCCACCCAAGCTTAGTTTGGAGGAAATGGAACCAGCAGACCTCAGATACCACCCAGAGAGGCACAAAGAGGGGTGAATGATAGACGTGCCCTGGGAGGTGACTGCCAGCTGACTGGTCTGGCTCGTGAACACATGTGAGACACTTCAAGATGACTCCCGGAACTGTTCAGGGAACAATAATACAGGAGCCTGGAATCCTGCACTGTGGGTTGTATTAGTCAGAGTTCTCCAGGGAAACAGAACCAAAAGGATCTATATGTATAAAATACAGAAATTGTCTCATGCTAAGAAGTCCCCTGATCTGCTGCCTGCGAGCTGAAGAACTAGGAAGACCTACGGTGTGTGATTCATGTTGAGTCTGAAGGCCTGAGAATTGGGGTGATGGCATGGGGAATGGGCGAGATGGACTAAATCCTGGTCTGTGTCCAAATATGTCAGCCTGAGCTAAGAGCGCGAATTTGCCCTTCCTTCACCTTTTGTTCTGTTTGGGCCTTGGATATATTGGGTGATGCTCACTCACATTGGCTTCTTAAAAACTCAGTCTACTTTAAATGCTAATCTCTTATGGAGACACTTAGCACAGACACACCCAGAAATGATGTTTTATCAGCTACCTTGGCATCCCTTAGCCCAGTCAGGTTGACATATAAAATTAACTATCACAGGGGTGAAGACAAGAACCAGCAAGTGTGAGTTACATTTACTTTGTAAAATAATTTACAAATTTATTGAGATACTAAGGATCTTTTCTTCCTTCCTTCTTCCCTCCCTCCCTCCCTCCCTTCCTTCCTTCCGTTTTTTCTTCCTTCCTTCCTTCCACAAAACTTTTTGGTTAGTTACCTATTACTGCAAACAGTATTCTAGGTGTTGGATCAACAAGTTAAAATATGATTCTTCCTTTAGGAGCTTGCAGTTTATAGGAGGGAGAATGGCAGTTAAAAAAATTAACATCTAGGGGGGTGAATGACATGATAGAGTCATGCTGGGAGATAGTGGACCGCAGGAAAAAAGTACTTAAAGCAGCTTGGAGGTAGGACTGGGGGATGGTTCCAAGGAGACTTCCAGAGAAGGTGCAGGCTGAGCTGCGTGTGAGGCGCGTTGAAGACAGACAAGAGGGAAGTATTGCCTGCAGTGGCCCAGAGATGATTGCAAACCTAAAGTGTATTTGAGGAACTGCAAGCAGTTTAGGTTCATGTGTTGGGTAATATTGACACCTGAGATTGTAAGGTATAAAATCTAGATTTTTGAAGAGTCTTGTGGATTATACTAAGAGTTTGGGCTTTTTTTCTTGGAGGAAAAAGAAGAGGAAGACAGGGTAGGAAGAGCCTCGGATTGCAATGCTAGGTATTGTGACTTACTGAAGGAATTTAAGCCAAGGAGTGGTGTGATCAGATTTGAATTTTAGAAAAAGCACTTAAGTGACATTTAGGTATTTAGTGAATTGGAGGGAGATCTGAAGAGCCAGGCTACTAGGTAGGAGACTACTGCAGGAGGTCAGGGAAGAATTGAGAGGTAGGAGGTAGAATTGACTGGATTTAACAGGTGATTGATGTGAGAGGGGCAAGAGGAAAATACAGGTATCTGGCTGTATCTTGGTGGTGTCTTTCCATAGATAGCGAGCACAAGAGCAACATTTTGAAGGGGAACAGAATGACTTCTGTTTAGGCATATTGTTGATTGAAATCTGTGAAAAGATGAGACAGATTTGGAGCCAACGCTAGTGGAGAGATTTGTTTTTATAGGAGGAGGGTGAATTTTTTTTTTTTTTTTTTAACCGACAGTCCTAGAAGTAGGAAATAGTGGATGCGACAGTTCAGGTCCTCCAGGAAGCAGATGCCAAGATAGAAATGGAAGTTTTAAGAAATTTATCAGGGGAGGCCGTTAGAAGGTAAGGGAGAAAGGGAGCGGGAGTGAGGAGGGAGAGCTTCAGACCTTAATGCAAGCCTGACACCTGTGATGAGAGAAGAGGAGGGAAGACAGGTTGGGGTAGAAGAGTCTCAGACACCAGTGCAGCTTTGAGAAGGTCCCAGCCAGACCCGTGGTGCGGGGTGGTGGGCAGTGGGCAGAGCACATGCTGCCTGAGAGATGCCCTGTGTTGGGTGGGAATGGGCTCCCCTGGCATCCCTCTCTCTGGCATGAGCACTGTGGTGGATCCAGAAGGTATGACAGTGGACGGCACTCCTTCCAGCAGGTTCTCTCTGGTGCACCTCCCTGACAGCCACAGCGCCTGTGGGTGTGTTTCAGCTGGGTGGAAAGGTGGAAGGAATTCCTATTCGTCCATTATTTCCTCTGCTTTCAGCAAATGGAGTGTAGAGTCAGAGAAGGCAACTGAGACTGAACAAGTGTTGGAGGGTTTTCAGGAAAGACACAGCTGATAGGCATGGAGCAAGAGAGGACATTGTACTGGGAAAAGCTTAGTTGCAATAGTAGCTCAGATAGTCTCGTTCTGATAGGGAAGGAAGGGAAACTAGAAGGGGAAGAGGGGATTGAAATGAAATGAAGTCAAAGAACTAGGTGTTTCAGTGAGTTTGAAAGCACTTGTACTGAGTGAGGGACTAAGAGAGCTTAAGGATAAAGGGAATTGTGGAGATACAGTGGTATATTCGTTTAGATTAATAACCAAACTCCAGGAAATACTGATGCATTTAAATTCCATCATGTGAATTGAGAGTAAAATTTTTACTGACAGAAAATGACAGTTATGCATCATAGAATCACATTGTGGAATGTATACATCATAGAATTACATACCATGAGAAAGTATAAAGATAACATAATTACTTAGCTTTAGTAGTGTAACTTTTCTGCAAAGTGGTTTCAAAGCCACTTGTATGTCAAGTTGCTTGATTAACTAAAGCTAACAGTTTTTTTTCCCCCTAAAAACTTGGTTTTCTGTGAGTTTTTCAGTTTATCTAGTAACCTTAGAAAATGTTTCAGTGTCTTTTTCTTTTTTTTTTTTTTTGCAAAAGAGAAATGAGTGAGCTGTCGTCTCCTGAAGGGTTTGTCTTTATACCCGATAGACAATTTAGAGAAGTGACAAAACGTTCAAAGCATGTATAGCCAAACATTTCTTGAACTGAAAGCAATAAAGGTAAGATAACAGTTTTAAATACATACAAACAACTTTTCAGTAGCTGTCCTTTTGCAGAAGGGAATCAGGAGTGGCAACAAATAATTTAGGTAATTAAAATAATACAATAAGATGGATTGACAGAATGATGGACAGATAGACATTATAATAAAGCAAATGTACTCAAATGAATTGAAGATTCAATTCATTGGGTGTTCATCTTTTCTGTATATTTGGAAATACTTGTAATAAGATGTTGAAAAACCAATATCATAGCATCTGCAACTTTGAAACACTTAAGAAAGTGAGGGTCTGATGGATAGACAAGTAAAGTAAAATGTCAGTGTTAGAATCTAGGTGGTGAGTATATGAATGTTGACTGTAACATTCTTGTAAACTTTTCTGAATTTAAAAAATTTTCAGAATAACATGTTGGAGGAAAAGTGTCATAAAGAGAACAGTGTTTGGCATTAGAGATCTGAGTTCTGACTGTGTGACCTGAGACAGGATGGGGAAGAAGAGTTTCAGTTAATAGTGCAGCTTTGAGAAACATAACTCATCTCTGAGCTACAGTTTCCTCATCTGTGGCTTCAAAAATTAGAAAATATTTCTGTCAAGCAACTGGCAAATGATAGTCAGGAAATGCCTCTGATGATACCAAAGTAATAAGCTCCAAATTTAGGAATCATATCTTGGTTTTGGGTTAATATGTTTAGAATTTCTGGATATATGGGCATTTAATTATTTGATGGAACAGGGATGAGGTGAGAGGTCAAAGTGCAAATTTTTATTATCAAGGCTGCTTAATTTCACACACATGCTGTCCGTGCGCTATGTTTAGAGCCTGTATGTTTTCTGGCTTAGTCTTCAGGTTAATCAGAGCTTGAGCCCCGATTAACTGATGGGAAGTTAGAACCATCCTTATACAAAGGATGGAATCTCTGACTTTCTAGTAACCTATCAAGGAAAACTTGACAGCCTTTAAAAATTTTTTCATTTTGTAAATTGCATAAATTCTCCAAAGGGGATTTACTGTATTCCTGTCTTAATTAGTAGTTCCATCTAAATATATGTATACCATACATCGGTGTGAAGTTTTTTCAGTTGCATTAATTTTTAAAGAATGTATAGTAAATGTAAATCATATTTACTGCCAAATATATATTTACATACATATTTATATAAATATTTACTGCTTAATATTCAGTAGTAGCTTCTCCATTGATGACTTTCTTTTTCTTTTTTTGTCTTATGAAAATCAGTTATTTCATTTCTTTGTAAGAAATAAACTTAGATTTCTGGTTTGTTTGAACTTTGGCCTCAAGTGCATTTATAAAGTACAATCCTCTTGTTTTTTAATTTGTTCTGTTTCATATGCAGGGTGGATAAAAATTACTAAACTTTTTATATTTATGTAAATTTATTTAAAATTAATTCAAATTTACTACCATATGCCTCAAGGGCTAAACATAATATAGACTATTATAATCATTTATATAAATTGGTTTTAAAAACCAGTTCAATATGTTGAATCAGTGTCATGAATTTCATATCTATGTAGTTGTCATCCTAGTAAATTCCATGGCATGTACTTTTACAGCATACAGATTTTAAGTAAAATTGAAAAGACTTTTCTAGCCTGCGTTATGGAGGAACTTCTGTTATCTTCCAGTTGACTGATTTAGTATTAGAAAAGAACCGTGCTACTTAAATATGAATCAGCCGTATTTTGTATATCCATCAAATCTTTTTAGGACAGAGTTTTTATCTCTCAGCAGTATTTACTGGTTGTCCTTCATTTGCTATTCTTTGTGTGATACAGGATAACATGAAAATAAATATTCACTTCAAAGGATTGTTCAAAGCCTGTCCTCGTTTTCTTTCTGTGGGTATTTGCCAGTCTGGCTGCAAATCATTATGAAACTTGAGGGGAATGACAAAGCATCTTTAAACCCATGTACATTTGTGTATTTAGTCAGTGTATTTTGTCAGAGACTGAAAGTACATTTACTTATGTGTGTGTAGGGCAGATCTTTGATTTTTTTTCCAACTGTAAAATTTACACAAACTTTATTCTTTAAAATATGTATGGGGCTTCCCTGGTGGCGCAGTGGTTAAGAATCCACCTGCCAATGCAGGGGACACAGGTTCGATCCCTGGTCCGGGAGAAGATCCCACAGGCCGCGGAGCAACTGGGCCCGTGTGCTACAACTACTGAGCCTGCGTGCCACAACTACTGAAGCCCGCATGCCTGGAGCCCGTGCTCCGCCACAAGAGAAGCCACCGCAATGAGAAGCCCGCACACCACAATGAAGAGAGGCCCCCTCTTGCCTCAACTAGAGAAAGCCCGTGCTCTGCAAGACCCAACTCAGCCAAAAAAAAAAAAAAAAAAAAAAGTATGTATGTATGTATTATTTTATTAATTATTGAAGTATAGTTGATTTACAATATTATGTTAGTTTCAGGTATACAAAATAGTAATTTGATATTTTTATGGATCATACTCCATACGAAAGTACTGTGAAGTACTGAATATATCCCCTGTGCTATACATTACATCCTGTAACAAATCTGTGATATTTTTTGAAATTAAAAAGAGTATCTTCATATTCAGATAATTAGGGATCACTAATATACTAGGAACTTCAAGTGTTCTGTAATTTACATGAGTAAAATTTAAGCATGAGTACAGTTTTGGCAACTTTAGGAAGGAATAGATGTAAGGAAATATTGGTAGATAAAACAGGCAAACTTATTCTTGAGCAAAAACCTAGAATAAGAGTTATGAATTACAAAACAGTAAATATATTTCCTATTGTCAAATAGAACACAGGTTTCCTTTCTATTCTTATATGCAGATCTTTTTATGATTTAAATTTTAATTCACTTGAATTCTGGTGAAAATTTCAAATATAGGAAATTTAATGTACGCAAGTGTTATATATTTTTCACTGGCCTTGAATGTTAAACAGTGCAGTATAGTACTGTTTCTATGTAGGTATAAAAATCAGGTAATTTTTAGTATAAGCTAAAAGTTAAATGCTATTTAATGCTTAACAAAGAAATATTTAATGACCGTGTTCTCTTTTCATAACCAAACTGTGTTGACCTGCCATTGTTTATGTTTATAAGGAATTAGAATAACTTATTTTTAAAAAGAGTGATATACACCTTTCTTTAGCGATTTGTCATTTTCTCTGTTTGCTCAACATAAAATGGCAATTTAGTGTATTTCTCACATTCTTGTAGAATTTGTTTTCTTAAACATGTGCTTGTTAGGGTCATTTGTTCTGAAATTTTTTCTTCCTACATTCAAAAATGAGTGAAAAATGTAGAAAAAGGTTCACCTTTAAGATGTCATCTTTCTAAATGCTTTCTAGAACATTATTACTAAAGTCTGCTATATTCTATGAAGGGAAGAGGTAGGAAGAAAAGAATTAGTATCCCGTCTTAACTCGTTATTTTGGTTCAGTAGGTCAGGGTCTTTAATTAACTTTGTGTAATCTTAGAATTTTATACCTGGATCCTTCTCATCCTTTAATATCTTCTGGCCTTTTATACTTGTGTGTGGTTTTTACCTTGTCAAATATAGGTATATTTTGTTTATTTAGACCAATTTCTAATTGTCTTCAGAAAGCATTGAAAGCTGAAGACTCTAATTTATTTTCAGTGTGTGTATTTACTGCTGTGCAGTATATACATTTTATATTTATGTCAGGAAAGGGTTGCAGAGGGGTGCTTTGGAACCACCTTTTCAGCTCTGAATAGCTATTGTGTACATATGGTAAGGTACTGCTGCTTAACAATTAGTAACTGCTTTGATGAAACTAAATTACATGTTTAAGTTCCCATCAGGAAGTCGCTTCACATATCTGTATTAATGTATTCAAGGCTCGAGAAGGAAAGTTAATTTTCCAGCTTAAATATTTAATTCAAGCTTAAAATTTAGTCTGTAATTAGAGCTCCCAAATGGCAGGAACATGGAGTATTTGTCCATTTTAATTAGATTGTTGTTTACCTATTAATTATATATCATATCTTGTCATATAGTTTTGATGGTAACAGATGGTGCTAGGAGTTAGTAAGGGTTTGAACAAAATAAGATTCCACATGATTTATTAAGTTGCACTTTATTAGTGAGTGGTCTCCTTTAGTCAGGATATTCTCCTGAATAAGAACTGTGCAACATTTCACTAATTTTGATAATTATTCTTTTGTGGAAATGTTGAAGACGAAGTCTGAGATGAGTGATGTCTGCTTAGAAACAAAATGGATTACTTTAGGATTCTTTTATTCTTAAAGAGTATGTATTGTCAGTAGTATAATTGGTATGAGGTTTAGTGCATTTTGCTAAGACAATGTCAGGGAATCAGAATTTTATTTATTGGTAAAAATGTAGACGTAGGGAATGTTTTATATATATATGGTAATGATTTAGGGTATGAGAAATAATAGGGTGATGATTCAGTTATTTATTTCAAACACGTGCCTTCTCTGAGTATCGAATTTAACAGGAAGACAAGATTTTTTGTTTACCAAAATATCTAAGAGCAGACTCTGTCTCCTAGTGAAGTTGATCTACAGAATTTCCTTATTCAAAAAGTCAATGCCAGATCAGCTCGGTGCTTTGTGACCACCTAGAGGGGTGGGATAGGGAGGGTGGGAGGGAGACGCAAGAGGGAGGGGATATAGGGATATATGTATACATATAGCTGATTCACTTTGTTATACAGCAGAAACTAACACACCATTGTAAAGAATTATACTACAATAAAGATGTCAAAAAAAAAAAAGTCAATACCAACTAAATGGAACAGCCTTCTAAGTTTGTTTATACAAGATTTTATTAATTTTTGTGTTACCAACTCAGCTTCCTAAGAGGAATTAATTATACAAATGCATATATGCATGCATGTATGGAGAGAGACAGAAAAACAGAGAGGGGAGGAATAAAGGGGGGAAAAGAGGGAGGGTTTAAAATTTTAATCTTATACAGTTTGTCTGCAATTTATTCTAGTCCTTTAATATCATTAACTTAAAAGTACATTTGGTTGCTATTTCTTAAAGTTCTTATGTCAAAAACCTTGGTCAGTGTTTTATAGCAAAAAGTAAATGGAAGGCCCAGCCCCACTTTTACTAATTTCAGTGTTTGCTCTGGAGGGGCTCCCTGATGTGTATCAGATCTTCAAAATTATGGACTTCTGTTACCTATGTTACCTTCAGTAAGCAGCATTGTTTTTTGTTAGTTTTATTTTATCTTGTTTTTATATTTTAGTTTGTCTACACTTAAACCATGTCAGTTTTTAGAAATATATTTGTCTTTTGGTGTCATCACTAATTCTTTATGGTGGGGTGGTGTGTTAACACCAAAGAGTATGATTCCACATGTTTACAGTAGATGGTTACAGATGTGTGTGTAATACAGGACTCTTATAACATGTGAAATGCTCATGTAACTGAAATTATCACTTTAATGAGGCTTTAGTTTCATGGTTTTTCCCCCTAGAATGTTGAGTGCTTAAAAACTGATCTCAAATATTGTGCTATAATGTTATAATATAGGAAGAATTCTGCATTATATTTACAGTAATTAGAATATCAAAGGAGAAAATTATTATTCATTTAGAATACATAACAGCCTTAGTTTGAAAGTTTGAATTTTTAACATTTCTACCCTTTGTGAAAATGTGGGATTGTATATTTTTTTGCAAAATTTATCAAATGTAACATGCACTTACTTCCACACAAAAAAAAGAAAACTAAATTGAAACATATAAATAAATGAAAGAAATTTAATTTCTAATTAATTTTAAAATTAAATATAGTTATCTTTTATAAAGAAATGAGATGATAACTTGCTTTCTTTGTTTTTAAAGCTTATGAAATATACCGTACATATATTCTGTTATTTCGTTTAATCTGGGGAAATGAATGAATGAACAAATGAAGACTATTTGGTGATTGTTAACAGAAATAGCAAGTGAAAAGAGAAATGCTATTTTAGGAATGAGGTTTTCTTTTGGGTTTCTTCCCCCCAGCCCCTGGCCCACCACTTTATCCCTTGGGAAGACTTTTATTTCAACAGCCAACCATGTACATATATAACTTTCCAAAGAAAACGGCAGTACCGATTTATTTTTCTGGAATTATTAAGGTTCTTTCTTTCCTTGAAATAGCAGTGTATGAAAACTATTTAGGAAAATGTGGTAGTTGATAAATCAGTCTTATTCCTTGATACTGATTTAAACCACATTAGCTTTTTGGACTCAACTTTATTATTTTCTTCTTTTTTTTCACTCAGCAGAAGGGTGTTACTGTGCAATGTGGTAGGTTCAAAGTTAAAATAATCTGTAAGCAGGGTATTCAAGAGTTAAGAACTCATGAATTCATGTATGGATGCTACTTTTTTTGAAAGCACATAGGGAAAAAAAAAAAGATAAGCATTTTCCTGTGCTGAGTGCTTCAGATAGAGAGGAAGGTCTGATGAGGAGCTCATCAGGGTGGTGGGGCACACTCAGGGAGCCAAGAGGCCTGGTGGGGAGAGTGGGTGAATGCAGAGTTTAAGTTTGTTAGAAGTACTCAGGCTTCCCAAACATTTCTTTATGCTTCTCTGCTTTTGCTTTTCTGTTCCTCTTGAATCAGATGACCTTGACTGGAACTCCTACCTAATCTTTCTTCAAGATTCAGATCAAATTTTCTTTCTTTCATCAAATACTTTAACTTACACCTTCCTTGGCACTTTGTGTATACACTTATGTTGAATTATAATTGTTAACATGTCTGTGTTCTTTACCGTATTGTCGGCTCTTGTGGCTTAAGGGCGGTATCTGAATTATATTTTTACCTCTAGTGTTTTTAGCACAGTGAGTGATTCATAATAGATGTTTCATAGATGCTGGTTAAAGGAATGAATAAAAGCATATCACTTCGTACGATGTGGCTGTAATAAAAGAGTTAAATAAATAAAAGAGTTAGAATGCTATGGATCTGTATGAATTTATGAATTTGTGAATTTTTTTTAACTTTTAAATCATAATAAAATGTTTTCTTATAAAGAAAATGTCTGGGAGGTCATTTTTTTCCTCCATCCCCTCTCCCCCAAATAAATGATCTTTATTTTTTGCTAACATATAAGTAGTCCATGTTTTTGGTAAAGATAGTCAAACAATATGGAAGTATATAAAATTTAAAACTACCTGTAATTCTTCCCCCAGTGACGAACAGTGTTTCTTGTTTGTATGTCCTTCTAGACTTCCCTCCCTCCCTTTTTAATGTCTTTCTCCTCTCATTCTCTTTTAAAAATTTTATCTACATAAGCCCTTTAAAGATGCTTTTGAAATATGGGTTCTTCACTGGAATTCTTCACACCGTGAATCTCTTTTTATAACCTTACACCATGCAGAATGTACTTTGGTAATTGCAGTAGACATTTACAGACCTTTGGGTTGGACTTTCCTCCATTTTCAAAGACGTTTTTGCCCTTGATTCTATGATATTACACATTCCTGGTTTTCCTGTTTCTTGATGGATTATCACATCTCTTTGAGCTCATTTTCCTCTACTTGGTTTTTAAGTGTTTGCATTTCTCAAGATCCAGTGCTTTTCTCCTGTCACTACTCGTTCCTCTTGACAAGTCTCACCTGTGTCCAGGAGTTCAGTTAGCAGCTTCGTGTGACTCTCAAGTTGAAAGCTCCAGCCTAGAGCACTATTGACCTCCAGACCCATTTATCTCACTGTTTACTTGATATTTCTGTACTTGGACTCCACGGGAATTCTTCAAATCCGACAGGTCTACAATTAAATTTATTCTATTCTTGCTTCATTTGGTCTTTATTTAGTTTCCCCAGTTTCAATCAGTAATATCTTTCTTCCCAGTTGGGCAACCAGAAAACTTTTTTTTTTAACATCTTTATTGGAGTATAATTGCTTTACAATGGTGTGTTAGTTTTTGCTTTATAACAAAGTGAATCAGCTATACGTATACATATATCCCCATATCGTCTCCCTCCCACCCTCCCTATCCCACCCCTCTAGGTGGTCATAAAGCACCGAGCTGATCTCCCTGTGTTATGTGGCTGCTTCCCACTAGCTATCTGTTTTACACTTGGTAGTGTATATATGTCCATGCCACTCTCTCACTTTGTCCCAGCTTACCCTTCCCCCTCCACGTGTCCTCAACTCCATTCTCTTGTAAATTAAAGGCACTTCTGCATCTTTATTCCTGTCCTGCTCCTAGGTTCTTCAGAACCATTTATTTTCTTTTTTTTTAGATTCCATATATATGTGTTAGCATATGGTATTTGTTTTTCTCTTTTTGACTTACTTCACTCTGTATGACAGACTCTAGGTCCATCCACCTCACTACAAATAACTCAATTTCGTTTCTTTATGTGACTGAGTAATATTCCATTGTATATATGTGCCACATCTTCTTTATCCATTCGTCTGTCGATGGACACTTAGGTTGCTTCCATGTCCTGGCTGTTGTAAATAGAGCCACAGTGAACATTGTGGTACATGACTCTTTTTGAATTATGGTTTTCTCAGGGTATATGCCCAGTAGTGGGATTGCTGGGTCGTATGGTAGTTCTATTTGTAGTTTTTTAAGGAACCTCCATACTGTTTTCCATAGTGGCTGTATCAATTTACATTCCCACCAACAGTGCAAGAGGGTTCCCTTTTCTACACACCCTCTCTAGCATTTATTGTTTGTAGACTTTTTGATGATGGCCATTCTGAGTGGTGTGAAGTGATACCTCATTGTAGTTTTGATTTGCATTTCTCTAATGATTAGTGATGCAACCAGAAAACCCTTCATCATCATATTCAATCCATCAACCAATGTCCCTGGGTCAAAATCTAAATTTTGATATAGTTATGGATCTCTTTTGGACTCAGTTTTAATCTGTTGATCTATTTGTCTCTTTATACAGACCTTACACTTTTAAATAACTGTAGATTTATTGTGGATTTTCCACCTTGCAGAGCTATTTCCTTCATCTTATTCTTTTTAAAAAATCCTAGGTATTTTCAGGCAATCTACATGGGCTTCAGTATCTGTTTGTTAAGCCTGCCGCTTTCGGCCTTCTCAATCCCTTTGGAATTTCTATTAGAATTGCATTAGAGGTACCAATTACTTTGAGGGGAATTTATATCTTCCCAATAACGAGTCTTCTCATCCAGGAACATGTTGTGCATCTTGATTTAATCAAATGCTATTTAAACCTTTCAAACAAGTCACACATTTTCTCCATGTAGTGTTTTTCACAATGCACTGAATTTGTTGTTGCTCTTGTGCTGGGATATTTCCCTTACCTTCTTTTTGGTTTGTCTAGTGTTCAGCATAGTCCCTGGCACATCAGTCAAATATTTATTGAATTTCGAGCAGTTTTGGGTATATAGGAAAGCTTTTTTTAAAATCATTAGTTTTAAGCATTTTATAAATTAAAAACATTTTTTCAATTACTTAGGTTTTTGTACATAGTGAAAGCTGCAAATTATAATTCTGTCTTCCTTTTAAAGTTTATACTTCTTGTTTCTTTTATTTGACATATTGGGTTAGCTAAAATCGCCTTAACAATGTTGAATAAAATAGCCAATATCTTGACTTTCTGTTAAGAGAAATGTATTTATGTTTACCATATATCTGCTATTTGTGTTTTGTTTTCCATAGGAATAAATGCTCTATTAAGGAATGGAAGGTTTTTTTTTTTTTTCTTCTTCTTGCTTAGCTTATTTTTTTAATTAGGAACGAGTATTAAATTTTATCGAAGGTTTGCTACATTTAATGAAATGATATTATGGTCTTTTCTCCTTTAGCTTACTTAATACAATCAGTTAATAGATTCTCTAGTAATAAATTGCCCTTGCATTTCTGGAAGGAATCCATCTTGGTTATGGTATTGTGAGGTCATTTGTTCTTGTGCTCTCTTTGTCATGTTTTGGTGTTATACAGTCCTGTTAACATAAAATGAATTGGAACACTTCCCTTCCTTTTTTTGTTACTGAGCAGTTTAAACATAATAGAAATTAATAATTACTTTAAGGGTTGTTAAAATTTACCCATACTATAATTGAGGCGCCTTTGGTTGGGAGTGAGGGGAACTGTGGTGATAAAGGAAAATCTTTGACTTACATTTATGATTATCTTCTAAAATTTTGGGTGTATTCAGTTTCTTTGCAGCACAGTTCAGATTGTGAAAATTTGTTTTTTCTTAGAAAACTGTCCATTTCATCAACTTTCTTTTAATTTCATTTGGATCGTGACATTTTGGGGCACAAAGTTGTAGATAGTACTCTTTTTAACCCCTGTATTTTTAAAATCCTATTTGGGTCTGGTATTACATCCTCTTCTTGTTTCTATTATTAAGGATTTTTTCTTTTTTGCTTTAATTAATTTGCTCTTAACCTTTCCATTATAAAATGGAATACTGATACAGAAAAGTATAAGAACAAGTGTATATCTTGGTGAGTTATTATAAGACAAACATGGTTGTAATGATCACCCAGGTCAAGAAGTAGAGCTTTGCCAGCCACTGCAGAAGCCCTTCCATGTGCCTTTTGCCAATTAAAGCATCCTTTTCTCTCCAAAATTAGCCACTTTCCTGACTTTCAGAATAATAACTTATTTAATTTTCTTTATGGTTTTTATCACCCACGTGAGCCTCTCCAGATACAACAGTTTAGTGTTGCCTATTTTAAAAAACTATTTTTGCCTTTTAAGTCTTTTTTAACCTGTAGTTTCTCCCTCCAGCAGTGTTTCTTTACAAGTGATCTGCTGAAGAATCTGGGCTGTTTGATCTGTAGAGTTCTCATGGTTCACCTCAACATTTTCTTCTATATTTTCTCCAAATTGGGAGGTTGCATCAGAGCTAGATTGGATTTAGGCTTAATCTCTTAGGCAAATTATAGGTGCAATTGAGTCCGTTCATCAGGAGGCACATAACACCTCTCTATCATTTTAACTTTGGCAGCATTGATGCTCAAAGCCTAAATGCATTAACTCATTATTTCATTTGCTCTGCTGTGTTTTTCTTGTATAACCAATCTAGAAGTGAAATTTGTTTCAATTTCTGGTTATCTAACAAGTATTTTTTGACATTTAAAAAATTCTAGATTTGTATTGTGGTCAGGAAATGTGGGCTCTACATTTTCACAATGTATGAAGATAACCTTTGTCTCCCCTTACATATGCAAATTTACAAATGTTCCACTGGCATTTGTAAAGAACTTTTATTTTTCTTTTGCTTGTGATTTCAGTATTTTATATTGAAATATTAAATCAAGTTTATTAATGTATTCTTCAAATGGTCTGTATTTTTATTTATGTATCTCTACCTGATCAACCAAATTATGGGAGTAGGCTTGCATTCTAGAAAGATTACTCTCGTACTAGCAGTTTTTTAGGATGGGTTGGAGGTATGACCATCAGTGGAGGCATCAAGATCACATAGAATTTTTAAAATTTTGTTCTGCTTTTTGGCAGTTATCTAAGTGAGAAATGATGACTCTGAATTAAGATGTTGTTGATAGAAAGTAGGAGATCTTAAAATATTTAGGAAGTATTGATGTAGAAAATGAGGGAGATGAAAGGGTCTAGTTTCTATTTTGTGTTAAGAGATGACAGTGTGGTTAAGCATGTGACTTAGAACAGGGGTTGACTTAAATCTGGTTCATGGCTAAGTCTGGTCTGCCATCCATTTTTGTACAACACAAATGAGAATGGCTTTTACATTTTAAAATGTTTTTTAAAAAGTCAAAAGAAAAGTGTATTTTGTGACACAGGGACATTTATATGAAGTTAAATTTCAGTGCCTGTAAATAAAGTTTTACTGTAATACAGCCATGCTCATTAGTTTATAGCAAAATTGAGTAAGTTAAGAGAGAGACTGGCCCACAAAGCCTAAAACACTTACTGTGTGGCCCTTTACAGAGTTTTCTAATTCCTAGCAGTGAAATATCCTCTTTTTCCTTATCTTTCTCATTCCCCTTCAATCTGGTGTTCATAACCAGTAATTTGTTATGGGACTATTAAAAAAGAATTCCCATATATAACTACATGAATTCAACCCTGCTCATGACCATTAATATTTGACCATATTGAAGTCCATTTCCCATGCAATTTTTTTGGGTCTTTTGTGTATAATTATTGAAAGCTTTTAAAAGAGAAGTCCATTTGATATTGATGGTATGCTATTAAAGTGGCTTTTCCTAAATTTTATTCAGACAGTCTTGGCCATTATTAATATTAAATTGTAATTTAAGGTGATAAGTTTATATTGTACAATCTGTTATGTTTGTATTTTCTATAGAGTTTCCTTTTTTCCATGAAATCAAACTGCAATTTAAATAAACAAATTGTTAAAATCATTCTGAGAGCAAATCCTTTGCGGTTTTGGGAGCAGGATTTTAGTTTTATTAAAGATTCAGTGTTAGGGTTGACTTTC
Source organism: Eubalaena glacialis (assembly GCF_028564815.1). Lineage (NCBI taxonomy): Eukaryota > Metazoa > Chordata > Mammalia > Artiodactyla > Balaenidae > Eubalaena > Eubalaena glacialis. Next base: position 143,889,433 of record NC_083721.1, on the reverse strand, counting down.
TGTACAAAGTCATAGTTTATTGATTTGTTAAGGTATTTTAAAATAGACTTTGGCTGTGTTAAAAACAAGACAACAGGCCCAAAATGGAGTCAGTTATGCCAAGCCCCATGTTACCAAACCGAGACAATTGTAGTTTCGGCTCTCACAGAAATGGAATCTTAAACCGGTCAATCAGGAATCACCTAATCAGCACTAGTTCGGTAATCTGCCTGATAGACCCCTGCCGTCCCCTAAAGGAGAGTGATCTTGCCATAACCAATCCACTTCTTTTTAGGCAAAGAAGTTCCCTGTTCCTTCTGCCTGTAAAAAAGTCTCTCATTTTGTACACCTCTTCGGAGCTCCTTTTTGTCAGCTAGATGGGATACTGCCGATTCATGTTTGTTGGATAAAGCCAATAAGATCTTTAAAATTTACTCAGTTGAATTTTGTTTTTTAACAGCTGGTACAACTGTATAAATGGGTTACTCTAATTCACAAGAGAGAAAAATTGGTATCATGGGAATTTCTAACATTTTTATAACTTAGTTGTGCTGGGTAATCAGGAAGCCAGAACTGACCCTTCCTTAAGGATTCAAGATGACTGTTTTGTTTTGGTATATGGCTGTGTCTTTCTCTGCATCTGTATCTGTTTTATTTAAATTTCTAATATTTATGCCTGACAAATTATGTTATATTATGTAAAATATTCTTTTTTTTTTTTTCACCTTCCTATGGCTGTTACTTGTGCTCGGATACCAAAAAAAAAAAAAAAAAAAAAAAAAAAAAGGCTGGAAGATGACTACCAATGGAAATTGCTGTGAAAAGCAAGCAAAGTATATTTCCATTCTAATGCTTGCTAGCAGCAAAGCACATTGTTAAACTTTATGTTTTTAAAGAGTTATTTATTGACAAACTTCTTATCCCATCAATAATTACAGCTAAATGGGAATGTTAATTCATTTAAGCCATTGTGTGTCAAAGTAGCTCTGAGAAATAAGCACCCACCACTCTGTTCTTTTCCCTAATACACAGGTTTTATAGCTATCTTGTTTTAAAAATTGTTGTTGGGAAATTTGTTAATTTTCATTGTGATTAATTCTTGATTTACACTCATTTATCTAGTTTTGTCACCAGTGAATAGTTAGAATCAATACCTATTCTTTGACTAATGATTTAGGCATTTATCAACATATAATATGCTTTTCATTCATGTTAAGCAGTTAAGTATTTTTTAATTTTTATTTTGTGTTAAGGGAGGAAGGTCCTTCAGGTTGTGTGACATGTTTCACAGTAGTATAAAATGTAAATTTGCTTCGACTTTTCCCAAGTATGTGTTTAGCAATGTCTTAAATGTTCCTTCTGCTTGTTTATCCTTTTTCTATTCCTACTTTTCATACTCACCAAAATAATAGAAATGGTCAGTGAGTGTAATTCACTTTTGTATGTAAATTATTGTTCTAAGGGCAGTTAATAATGGTCACTTCTTGCTCTTCAGGAGTTTTATAATGTGTAACAATCATTTTTGGAATGTTTTCCCGAGTAGTTAGTAAATAAAAATAATTAAACTATCGAATTTGAAAATGAGTTACCCTTTTCATAAACTAGAGCTGTTTTAAGATTATCCTTTAAAAATGTCACCTGTGATCAGTTGCATTCTAATAAGCTTTCAGGGATGGGAGAGAAAGGTATGCAAAAAGGCATGTCGTGATCAGCCCTGTGCTCGTGGATGAGGCTGAGGGATGAGTGTGCCGGTGGTGTTGCAGACAGGCTCGGTAGCTCTTGTGTGTCGTGGTAAAAGCACTAGGGAGAGCCTGAGTCGAGTAATGACTAGACATGAAGAGAAGATGGTCATGACAATTCAAGGAATCGGGATGAAGTTTAAACCATTGGAAATTACCTCTTATGGGAGGTAAAAAACTTACATTTCAGCAATTTTCTATAGTTCAACTTAATACATTCATTATCAACTTGTGTCAGTAAAGAAAAATACAAATGTTAATATTTGAAATGAAGACAAACACTGAACGGCTGTAGTATTTATAAGGAAGGGGTCAGTAACACTAGAATGGAAGGATTTTATGGAGAGAGTTGATGTGTTTTCTCACATCCACCTACTACATACCCTTTAGGATCTA